>NC_135080.1:715000-760000 GCF_051107435.1 Chaetodon auriga | reverse complement strand
TCTTCAGCTTCTTCCCTCAGCAGAAAACGGTCGAACCGACGCCCATCATCTGGGTGCGGGTCTCGGGGTGTGTTCACTCACCCTTTTGGCGTGTCCCGGAGCGGCGAAGCAGCAGAAGAGCATCGTAAACAGCAGCGGGACGATCCTCAGGCCGCCCGGAGCCTCCATGTGGGCGGACACAGTGCTGCAGAGTCTCGGCTGATCAGTCTGAGTCCAGGCTGAGCTCACGGAGCTCGGGATGGGCTCCTCCTGCCGGTTCGGCTCAGTTCGGCTCAGTTCGGTTCGGTTCTGTTTAAAGGGGGTCCCTGCGGCTGATCCAGTCGGACCACAGCAACCTGCTGCGCGATGGAGAGAGAGACAGTCCGCTGACAGGAGTGAAACCCACGACACTCAGTACAAGACTTCCGATCCATGTTTTCAAAATAAAAGCCTGCACTCAAATAAACGTCACTTACTTTTTTGACGTAAAATCACAAGACTAAAGTAAAAACTGTGATTTAAAACAACTGAAAAATCAGATGAAGGTTTATTTGACTTGACTGGAGTATTCATTACTTTATTCTGCAGCATTTCAGATGGACATCTTTCTCTTTATTATCACATTCATCAGACAGCTGCAGTTGCTAATTACTTTGCTTAGACAGTATATTGTGATAGATTAAAGGTCACTCTGGAGTTTACAGTTTTTATTGGAGCTGCTCAGGTTGAAGTTGTGTAAAACTACATCATTTATATGAGGTATTCATGTACTAATGAGAGTAACAAAGTCGTAACTTGCCCTGAAAAGTATTGATTATCTTGTTAATGAATAGAAAAAAAGCATCATCCTTCTTTTACTGAAATGTCCCCCAAAATGGCGTCTTTTAATTTCATTACCTTAAACTATTTTGCTGATAATCATTTTGTTCTTTTTGTCAAGTAATTTACTGAATGCAGGACTTTTACTTTTAATCATGTACTTTTACATTGTGGTATTGATACTTTTACTTGAGTAAAGTATCTGAGAAATGACTTCATGCGATTACATGAAAACATGAGTAAAGTTCTCCTGATAAACACTGAACTCAGACACACATCTTTCATTCGGACTGTCAGCTGCTCACCTGCACAGGTGTGTTTCTTCACTACCATTGATTTGTGTCTTGTACTTTATTTTAGTTTTACTGTAGTTTTGTAACTCTTGCTGGTAATGCCGTGTTTTACCTAAGGTGTGATCACTGCTCTTCATCACACTTCCATCCACCAGATGAATCATTTCCATTTGTATTTCTCTTCTTCCTGCAGCAACGAACCGCTTTTATTTTGGAGCGCGGATCCTGCGGACCGGAAGTGTCGGTGTGCGCACCTGCAGGTGTTTTCCGCGGATTGACAGGTGTCGAGTTGCGTGTGCAGCGGAGCGCTGCGGCTTCACTTTAGCGCAAAAAGTTGAGAGTTTTCTGTCTGTGTGTCTCTGACATGAAAAGCGCGTGAGGCTTCAGACTGAGCGCGAGACCTTCAGGTAAGTGAACCTGTGCGTGACTCACTGAGCTGCTGCTTTTCTTGCTGTGTGATGTTTGAATGAGCCGCTGCAGCTGCTGCTGATCCGACGATCAATCAGTTGTTAATTAACTCTTAATTAGCTGCTGAAGAAGCTCTAATTAGTCGCTGACGTCAAAAGGCTAATTTCCGTTGATGAGCCGCTGATGAAGCTGATCAGGAAGAGAAGTAACGGAGTACTTTTACTCAACTACTGCAATACAGTGCACTGTGCTGCTGCTGTACTGCAGTATTTCATCCTGCAGATTTTGTACACAGTAAAACTACAAGATTCAGGTTTGGAGAAGTCAAAAATGTCAACTTTAAATCTGCATTTCAAAATAAAACCAAAGTTTACTTTGAGTCCTGATACCTGGAGTCTTTATCTGTGACTAATCACAGACACAATCTGCTGTGTTAACGTGTTTGTTCAGTCGTGAAATGTGATTAAAGAGAGTCTGAGATCCAAGTTAAGAAAAAAGTAAAAACTAGCAAAGTGTAAAAATACTCCAGTATAAGTGAAAGTCCGGCATTCAGAATGTTTTAACAGCAAAATGTACTCAAGTATCAAAAGTATTTAACATTATTCAGCATAAAAAGCCCTTTTGAAGTGTTTCAATCCATTAGATTTGAGATGCTTCATATTTAAGCAGCTGATTAAGTTCATGTTGGGTCGTTTAATATGAATCTTATTTTCATAAGTTGATCATGTTTTTACTGTGAAAACCTGCAAAGTAACGAGTAACTCAAGCTGGTAGATAAATGTAGAGCAGTTTAAAGTACCAGACGTCCCCTGGACATACTCAGCTATGGTCCTGGGTTTCCTCCTCTGTCACTGGCTCGTTTACAGTAACCAGACAGTTAATGAGCCAATGGCAGACAGGTCACCTTAAAGTCCATTCTTCCTTCACCGCCGTCTGCAGGACGATGTTTGGACAGAGTTTGTTTTTCTTTCATCTGCTGAGAAGGAAAGTTTGACCTCATTTACTCTGAGTCACTTCATGCAGATCAGATCTGATCCATCTGATCTCATTCAACGCTGCTGGATGCGTTTCAGTGTAAACGCATTCAAGAAGCATTCAGGACGGACTGACTGATGTTCGGAACGCATCCATGATCTGTCTGTCTGTCTGTCTCCACCTGTCTGTCTCCTCTGTCCATCTCCAGTCATTTCTACATGTACAATCAAATACAATCTGATCCCTGATCAGTTCAGACACTCAGTGATCTGTGAGGGTCAGAGAGCGGCGAGACAACAGCAGAACGTTCACTCGAAGTCCACAATGTCACTCATGAGTGTGTTAGCTTGTGGAGAGTTGCTAGCCTGTGGATAGCGGTTAGCATGTGAATTGTTGTTAGCTTGTGGATAGTTGGTGACTTGTGTTTACTTGTTAGCTCATGGATGGTTGTTAGCTTGTGGGTAGTTGTTAGCTTATGTTTACTTGTTAGCTTGTGGGTAGTTGTTAGCTTATGTTTACTTGTTAGCTTGTGGGTAGTTGTTAGCTTATGTTTACTTGTTAGCTTGTGGGTAGTTGTTAGCTAGCACTAGCTAAACTGTTATTGTTGTAACTTCACGACTAAAGTGCAGAGGTTCTTCTTCAGTGTTTCAGTCAGTTGTCAAACAGCTTCAGGTGGCTCACAGCCTCCTTCTAGACCAGAGGAGGACCAACCCCGATCTACATGTAGCTGAGACAACAAAGACGGATCGTAATCAGATTTGTGATGCAGAGACGAGACTGAGTGTAAAGAGTTTAAGAGTTTTAAATGTCATCTGATATGAGACACCTGAATGGACTTTAAGTGGAAATGTGATCTTAGATTTGAACTGATGGTTTTTCTTCAGAATTTAATGGTGTTTTTTGTCTCAATTTGTCTTTGTGTCTTTACAGGACAACCACCTGCATCGGAGTGTCAGAGGCTCCTCATTGGCTGAGAACCAGCTGGAGGGGGAGTCAGAGTGACAGGGCCGTGAAGTGGGAGGGACTTCCTCTGAGCAGAGGACACGATGCTGCTGACTTGCTGCTCCGCCCCCTGCAGCCACACCTGGCTCTGGTAAACAAAACAAAAAAAACTTAACAAAAATGCATGTGAAGTACAAATGAACATGTTTAATTCAATTCAGTTTTATTTATGTTGCGCCAAATCACAACAGAATTTGTCTCAGGACTCTTTCCGTATAGAGCTGGTCCAGACCAAACTCTTTATCTACAGAGACCCAACAGTTCCCAGAGGAAGTGAACAGAGGAGCTCGGTGTATCATGGCAAGTCAGCAGCATAACTAGGGGCTCGTCCAAGCCAAGCCTGAGTCGGCCCAAACTATAGGATTTATCAAAAAGGAAAGTTTTAAGCCTACTCTTAAATGTAGAGACAGTGTCTGCCTCCTGGACGAAGACTGGAAGATGGTTCCACAAGAGAGGAACTTGATAGCTAAATGCTCTGGCTCCCGTTCTGCTTTCGGAGACTTTAGGAGCCTCAAGTAAGCCTGCATTATGGGAATGCAGTGTTCTAGTGGGGTAATAAGGTACTATGAGCTCTTTAAGATAAGATGGTGCCTGACCATTTATGCCTTTGTATGTAAGGAGGAGAATTTTAAATTCTATTCTAAACTTCACAGGGAGCCAGTGCAGAGTGGCTAATATCAGAGAAATGTGATCTTTTTTGTCAGAACACGTGCTGAGAATATTTAGCAACAAATTTGGGCAGCCTGATAGTAAGGAACTACAACAATCCAGCCTGGAAGTTATGAATGCATGGACTAGTTTTTCTGCATCATTTTGAGACAGGATGTGCTTGATTTTTGCAATGTTATGTAGGTGAAAAAATGCAGTCCTTGAAATTTGTTTTACATGGGAGTGAAAGGACATGTCCTGGTCAAAGATTACTCCCAGATTTTTTACCGTGGTGCTGCAGGCCAGCGCAATGCCATCCATTATTGCTATGTCATCAGAAAGTGAGTTTCTAAGGTATTTAGGGCCTAGAACTATAACTTCAGTTTTGTCCGAGTTTAGCATCAGAAAATTGCAGGTCATCCATGTCCTGAAGACACGCTTGTAGTCTAGTTAACTGACTGGTTTCTTCTGGCTTCATTGATAAATATAGCTGGGTATCATTTGCATAGCAATGAAAATTTCTTGAATGTTTCCTGATAATGTTCCCTAAAGGAATGATCTGAAAAGTAAGATTTTAACCAGCTTAGTGCAGTTCCCTGAATGCCAGTGAGGTGTTCCAGTCTCTGCAACAGGATGTGATGGTCAATGCTGTCCAATGCAGCACCAAGATCTAATAAGACTAGTACAGAGACAAGTCCTTTATCTGATGCCTTTCGAGGGTCATTTGTAACTTTAACCAGTGCTGTCTCTGTGCTATGATGCACTCTAAATCCAGTCTAGAAATCCTCATAGAAACGATTGTTGTGTAGAAAGTTGCACAGCTGATTAGCAACTGCGTTCTGAAGGGTTTTAGAGAGAGAGTCTGTAGTTGGCTAAAACTCCTGGATCAAGAGTCGACTTTTTAAGAAGAGGTTTTATTTCAGATTCTTTAAAGGACTGTGGTGTGAAACCTGTTGATAAAGACAGACTGTTCATGTCTGATAAAGAAGATCCAATTAAGGGTAAAAAATTCTTTAAGCAGCTTAGTCTGGATAGGGGCTAAAACACAGGCTGACGATTTTGATAGTGAAAGAAAGTTTGATGATAGTTTGATGTGACAGACTAAGAACAAGGTTTTCAAATGAGTTAAAACTGAGTTTAGGTTTAGGGTTGATTCATCCTTGGCTGCTGCCTCGAGGAATGTGAGTGTTAATATGTTTTCTGAGGCGTCGCTTCATTCAGGCTGAGATACTCGTCATGACAGCCAATTTTCAGTCAGACACATAAATCAATATTCTGGTCTGATATGAACTCATTTACTAAAACAGCTTCAGAGGACAGAGATCTTAATTCTAGTGCAGTGGTTGTTTTCATTTGTATTAGTTTTTATGTGCACTTTGGATTAGTTTAGGTGGTCTGGGGGCAGACACAGTCTCTGGGTTGGTCAGATTTCTGACATCCAGAGTGGGATGGATGCCTCTCCTCATCAGACCAGGTCTCCCCCAGAAAGTCTGCCAATGATCAATGAAGCCCACACTGTTAGCTGGACACCGCCTGGACGGCCAGCGGTTAACGTGTCGCTGAAAACTACGGAGTCTGACATTGACCTCGGATTGGCGTAGCCGGGTGTCATTACAGCAGAGAAAGCCGGAGAGGGAGAAGCCTTCGCTAGCTCCTAGGCTAAGCTAAGCTAGTGTAGCTAGCAGAGCAGACAAGTGAGATAAGCGCTCATTAAACAGACAGGCTTATGAGTGCTTGAGCAGAGCTAATGATATATTAAACAGCGGCTAATAAGATCAACTGAGACAGAGAAATTTAAAGTCAGACGAGCAACAGATGTCCGCTAATGCTAACGCAGCAACTGGAAACAGGAAATGAGATGATACTTACGTCAGCACGTTGAACGTCTGAATTAATGTAACGTGAAGTTTTAGACTTCATATAAAGCCAAAGTTCATCTTTTATACTGCTGACAGGTGCTGGAGGAAGTGTTCAGAACTTCTACTGAAGTAAAAGTACACTACAGTGTAGAAATACTTTGTTAAAAACCTTACTAAAGTAAAAGTACAAAAGTATTAGTGTCAAAATATAAGTTTGGATTGTAATTATTGATGCATTTCAGTGATCCTCTCTGTAGTGTTGCAGCTGCTAAAAGTGGAGGCAGTTTTACTTTCTATACTGCTGGAAAAATTAATCTATAATTAAACATCAGAGTCTATCAGCTGATCAATAGTTTGTATTTAGAATCGAAATCTGCAAAGTAACTAAAGCTGTCAAATTAATGTAGTGGAGTAAGAAGAACAACATTTACCCCCAAAATGTAGTAGAGTAGAAGAGTATCATAAATGAAAAACTCAAGTACAAGTACCTCATAACAGTACTTGAGTAAAGTACTTGAGTAATTGTACTTAGTTACTCTCCAACAGTCAACATGGCACCTATACCATGTATCACCCCACAGCATGTGACCCCAGTGTCAGCTGATCATCATCTCTCGTTACTGACCAGTCAGAGCTGCACTCTGTTAGTCCAGCTTGTTACCTGTTCCCTGACTCACCTGTCCATTTGCTCCTCCAGGTGCCTCCTGATGATCCTGACGGCTCCTCCTACAGCTCTCGGGGTGAGTTCATCACCTCAAACTCAGCTTTGGTTTCTTCACTGTGACGACGAAGAGTTTTCTCTTCCTCTGAGCAGCTTCTTCAGTCACAGTCGGGTTCTGACGGCTTTTTTGTGAGCTGAGTCAGTTCAGGTGTGCTGTCCAATCAGAGGAGAGCACAGCAGGTTTTCGATCTGTGGATCAATGACAGGCGTCAGCGGTGAGTTTCCTCAGTGTGGCGTCACTTTTTAAATTGGTTGTTTGTCTGTTTATTGAGCCTCTTGTGATTGGATCTTGAAGTGGTTTGAATCAATGGATTCTCTGAAGTCTGAGCTTACTAACGATGTTAAATATGAGTCTAAACGGGAACACAATGCGCATTAATAAACCGAAAGAAAAATAAACAGGAGGAAATGATCCGACGGGCCGCCAGTGGGTTTCAGTTTTAATTAACTACTGATGTCGTAGCTCGCTGCGAACTAACGTTCCACAATGCTGAGTTCTGAATGTTTGAATCGTAACTCACCTGAAGCTTCTGTGGAGGATGAAACTCTGCAGCGTCTGTTTACCTTCAGCTCTCTGTAAAGTCTCATGCCACGTTCAAGCCACATCGGAATTACCAGCTCCCTCTCATTAAGACGAATGACATTAGCCTCCGAGCTGCGTCCAAGTCGTAAACATGGCAGTCCGTCCCATTGTTACCCTCCCTTCCTCATGACATGAACGCAGCATCACTACAGTTACAAGAAGTTATTAGAGATGTCATCTGTGACAGGGCACGTGACAGGGGCCAATCAGATGTCAGCTGGGGCCAGCATCCCTGTTGTCCCACACCTGGACCTGCCTGTGCCTGGACTAGATCCTGAACCTCAAATTGCTGCCTATAGCTGTGCCATTAGTGTGTGTGTGTGTGTGTGTGTGAATGGGTGAATGCTGGCTTGTGTTGTGAGTAGTGCCATATAAAACAGTACGTTTATGTTTGCTTTTCCATAAATGTGATGGGTGTGATTCTGTGTTTGCTTTTGTTCGGACTTGAGACGGTAGAAATAACATAAAACTGTTATTTGTTTGGAAAGCTGTTGGAAGCTTCCTTTAGCAGGACATGATGTACGATGTTGTCCCTGAGTCTCCTCGGGGGAGGTGGAGAGTCCACAATTAGAACCACCCACAGAGTCACTAAAGCCATATTAACGGAAAGTACATCAGGGTGAAATAAACAAAAAGTTCCCCAAAAGCAACAGAATGTCCGGATTGTCAGAAGGTCTTTGAGGCACTGGGTTCAGGTGATTGACAGGTTCAGGTGTTGGGTGAACTCAGGTGGGGCTGATCTGCAGGTGGACGTAGACGATCATCTGTGTTCCTGTGGTGTCTCTCAGGGATCAGGTCTTGGTCCTCAAGTTTTGCTGATTTAACTGACTACTAACACAGAGACTGATATAAAGACACCAGCTGTGATGGACAGATAGCGGAGGACAGATGATGTCGAGATGACCCTTCAGAGGTGTAGAAACGTTACTCTTCAGTCTCTCCATCCTGTCGAGGTCGTCAGGTTCAGTCTGTCTGTGAACAGCAGCGTCATCGGCCAATCAGCTGCTCCACTGTCTGTTCAGCCAATCGGTGGCAGCATGGTGTCCCAGATGGAGGGATGATGGAGGGATGTGGGAGGTTGGAGGGTGGATGGAGGGTTAATGGACGTCAGTGGGAGCTGGTGTGAGTGCAGATGGAGGACTGATGGAGGACTGATGGAGGTGGATGGATGGAGGATGGTGTGAGTTGTGACAGCAGATTGAGTGATGATGGAGGATAAATGGAGGACTGACGGAGGGAGGATGGTGTGAGTGCAGACTTTCAGGACAAAGTCGTGACAGCAGATAGAGCGATAGCCACATTCCTGCTGCTGATAGCCACGCCTGACTGATAACCTGGTTTACACAACGCTGCAGGAATGTGGCTGCTACACAAACACTGCTGCATGCTGGGAAACTCGCCGTCTGGGGCCCACTGAGAAAAAAAAAACACTCAGTATATCAACAGGGACACTCTGTGGGATGTGTGAAGGGGGACAGTCAGTGTCAGGTCCTCTGGGACAGCGGTTCCCTACCTGCATCCTCATCCTCCATCAGAGGAACTCTTCATCAACACCACCCGTGTTCTCCATCATCTGATCGCTGTAAACATTGTTAACGTGTTTTATTATATGGCTTTCATCAGCAAACACGTGTTTGATGACCAGTGTACAGTAATGAACACGCATGTTCTTACACAGCGTACATCAACGAACGTGTGTGTTTAATTTCACATTAACACGAGTTTCATCATACGTGCACTTTAACGAACAGGCTGATTTATATATATGTCTTAAACGACGTCCGTAAACCAACGTGTGTATTTCATGATGTGCATACAGCCAACACGCTTCATTCTATGTTTTACACAACGAAATGTCTGTTTTATTATGTGCATACATTAAGGAACATATGTGTTTTATGTGACGCTCTACATTCAAAAACACATTATATGAGTACCTTAATGAGCGCCTGTGTTTCATTACATGCTGCACGTTAAGGAACGTGTGTGTTTCATTACATGCTGCACGTTAAGGAACGTGTGTTATCGTGTAAACGCTGCAGCCACTCTGATGGTTTGATTCGTATCTGATGAACAGAAGCTGCTTCACATCTGTCCTCATTCAGACTGTTCAAAGAGTGTGTGGGTCAGAAAAATGGAACACGATTGTCACTGACGTTATCTGATCCACACACACACACACACACACACACACACACACACAGTCAGCTGTCTGCTTCCTGAGAATCTCAGAGATGCTTGTCTGTCTCTGCACGCTGTTTACATTCCTCACTGTCTGAACACAGAGAATACACCATAAAAACAAAACACTGCTGGAGAAAATACACCCAAAAACACAAAAGCCACTGAGCTGCAGTCTGAACAAACGGGACAAAACACACCTGAAGACTCCGAACTGTCTCTGCTGCATACATTCGTACATGTGCTGCTGCTTAGCTGGTGCGGTTCATGATGGCAGCCGGCGAAGCAAAGTGGTTCTGACATCCTTCAGTTCTTCCAGGAGGATCCCGAAGCCTGATGGCATGTGTGATCCCTCCAGTGTGTTCTGGGTCTGCACATTATCCACAAAGTAGCAGCGATACGCTCTGTAGATAACCACAGCATCACCTTTAGATTCTGTTCATGAAAATCAAAACAGAACCTGTTTGGACTGAAGGACTTGGAGTAACTGCTCTTGAATCTGGGGTTAACAGATCCACACAAGCTGCTGTCCTTCTGTCCTCCTGATGCCTGTCTGCTACATCAGGAGTCCAGTGGTCCAAACAACCTGGAATTACTCCTTCTGCAGCTGGACAGCCTCCTTCATGGCTGTTGTCCAGCAGCCAGTTGTTTGTTTACTGCAGTGAAAAGCACCAACAACCCTCTGACCACATCTCTGAGCAGCCTGAAGTCAACACCTCGCAGTCAGGGTCCTCTGCCAGACCTCCACCCTTACTACCTGTTTGAGGTTATCAGCTCTGAAAGCTCTGCTCCTTTACCAGGTCTGTGGACATTATTACAAACTTGATCACTTTGGCCTCAGGTACTTCGGTACCATGTACCCTTACGGACAGTCCATGACTTGCACAGAAGTCCAATAACAAAATCACCATTCAGACCAGGATCAGGCCGGCAGCTCACAGTCGTTCCCCCACAAGTTCCTCCATTGTTGCCGAGTTGTTGTTGTCCAGCTCCTCTCCAGCAGTTTGAGTCCAGGTCCAGTGCTGCGTGTACACTGTTACCACTCCAACTACTTTACCACCAGAGAGGTGACATTCCTCAGCTCTAGAGCCAGCTTTTATAGCCTAGGGTCAGCATGCCAAGACTCCCCACCTATGCTTGGCCCCCGATTGGCAACCCTGACATGCAGCCTTGCTGGTGGTGGACCAGCAATGTAGTTACTCCGTCATTCCTTCCACCTGGGTCCCAGAGGGCCTCAGGGGTGTGGATGGAAACCTTTGGAGACCACTAGGTGCTCACCAATGACCTGGATGAGGTGGCTTACTTCTGAGGATGCAGGGGTGTAAAGGTTCTGGACTTGGTCGTAGAGGGTGACTGAACCAGGAGCTGCGTCCCTGGACTAAACCGCTCCCAGGATCATGGGGGTATGAAAACATCTAGTAAAGTGTTCTGGAAGTCCGGAGACTAAATTTGACTGAAAACACAAACACACTCTGCTGCTCTTCTCCTTATGGTCAGGAACTCCTTTGTTAGCATGATGATGATGATGATGATGATGATGATGATGATGATGAGGTCACACCTGTGTCATGTTGACATGTGTGATGTTGTGTTGTATTGTTGTGTGTCAAGTGAAGAACTTCCTCTAATGGGCTTTGTATGATGATGATGCAGTGATGTCATAGGAATGTAATGTTGATGAAGGTTGATGTCACACTGATGTCACTGTTAATTTTGTGTTCTATCGTGGTTTCCAGGGCGACAAGACGGAGCCGTGCGCAGGTCGGGACTGCTCCACCTGTCAGTGTTTCCCAGCCAAAGGAGCGAGGGTGAGACTCCTCTGCTCACACACAGCAGCCAATCAGAGCCCAGCTGATCATGACATCATCACAGCTGCATGCACTTTCCTCTGTTGACAGACATGTGACGCCCTCATTGTCACACACAGTGAAGACACACACACACACACACACACACACTAATAATGAGCTGCTAGATGGAGGAGTGTTAGTGAGGAATGTATTGGTGTTAAATTAGCAGCTGTTTACCTTAAACTGAGTCAGCAGATTCCACACACACACACACACACACACACACACACACACACACACACACACACACACACACACACACACACAGAGCATTGTGATGTCACAGTTTTACTCCTCTTCCTCCCTAAACTCTGAGTGTTTGTGTCCAGAAACATCTTTTAGGTAATGTTAACAGGTTAAGACAAATGATCCAGTGTGTCCAGATGTTTCTGTACAGTCACAGTGTGTCCAGATGTTTCTGTACAGTCACAGTGTGTCCAGATGTTTCTGTACAGTCACAGTGTGTCCAGATGTTTCTGTACACAGTCACAGTGTATCCAGATGTTTCTGTACAGTCACAGTGTGTCCAGATGTTTCTGTACACAGTCACAGTGTGTCCAGATGTTTCTGTACAGTCACAGTGTGTCCAGATGTTTCTGTACAGTCACAGTGTGTCCAGATGTTTCTGTACAGTCACCGTGTGTCCAGATGTTGAGCACCACTGAATTCAAATCAAACGTCTGCTGTCTCTCAATCAGCTGATGAGTAAACATTTATCTGTACAGACTGTCTGCCAAACATAAACTGACCCCCGATCTGTGTGTGTTGGTGTGTTGATGTGTGTGTGTGTGTGTGTGTGTGTGTGTGTGTGTGTGTGTGTGTGTATTCGTATTAGTGTGGGTGTTTCAATGTGTGTTTGTACAGCTGGGGGCAGCAGACAGGCAGAGAGGATTGTGGGAAGGCGTCTGTCTCAGTGATTTCACAGTTCAATAGTTTCAGAGAAAGAAGGACAGAGGGAGGACTAACAGAGATCACAGCTGTCACATCTCATCACACACACACTCAGTACACACCACACACACACTCACACACATCTCATCATACACACACTCAATATACACCACACACACACTCAGTACACACTCACAAACATCTCATCACACACACAAACACACACTCACTAGCACGCAAACATAAGTTAACACACATTAATACAGTCACACTTCACTGATGTACACACACACACACACACACACACACACACACACACAGCACCAGGACTGATTGATCAGTATTGATCTGACTCCAGGTTTATCAGCATCTGTCCATTGATTGACCCTCAGTGAAGCAGATGAGGACACTTTTTATGGATGTGTAACTTAATAATACGCGCGCATGTGTGTGTGTGCGTGTGTTGTGGTGCTGGTGGTGTCACACTGCCCTCCTGTGGTCAGATAAGCATCGAACCTGTGACGTTTGTGTGCAGAGGAAACGGCTCGTTGTTGCTTCTGTTTGTGCTGAAGGTGAAGCAGCCGAGTCAGGCGGCCATGTTGGATCTGCTCACCTGCTCTGTTCCTTCATCGTTCATCATCGTATCGTATCAATAACAGGGTCTGTCAGGTTTTAACTGTGTGATTTATGTTGTGCAGGGTCCTCCGGGTCCTCTGGGGCAGCAGGGTCCTCAGGGCCCCCAAGGCTTTCCGGGTCCCCAGGGGCCTCCAGGAGAGAAAGGCCAGAGAGGAGACGAGGGGCCAACAGGAGCTGCAGGACCAAAAGGAGACTTGGTGAGTAAAAACGGGTCTGAGGCGTGACCCTGAAACTGGACCAGGACTTCACTTTAAAGCTCTCCCACTCTTTGTTTCAGGGAAGTGTCGGCGTTCCTGGTTTTCCAGGTTTAGAAGGAGTCCCGGTAAGAAGTCCCGCTTCCTCTCAGCTGCTCTGATTCGCCCAGACGTGCTGAGGTCAAAGGTCAGACTGTGAGCACGTGTTTGTGTGTTCAGGGTCACCCGGGTCCTGCAGGAGGTCCTGGTTTTCCAGGTCTGGATGGATGTAACGGAACCAGAGGAGAGAGAGGAGAGAGAGGACTTCCTGGAGAATATGGACCTGATGGAGAACAGGTCAGAGATGCTGAGCGATCAATAACACACTGAATGGAAAGTTAAAGGTTTGTACTTCCATCGTGTCGTCAGAGCATCAGGTGTGTGTGTTGGACCAGACTCCATAAGGATTTCTTTAAACCTGTCAAACACCAGCAAAACATCCTTGAAAACGGAAGCGCTGCGTACATATACATGAGTCATACAAAGTACATAGTGTACTGTTGTATAAAGTACAGAGTTTACTGCAGTATATGTGGTGTACTACTACGTTATCACCGTGATAACAGTGCTTTGTTTACAGGGTTTGCCGGGACTGAAGGGATTTCCAGGAGATCCAGCAATGTACTTCATCCAGTACCCTGGAGTACCTGTAAGTACACAAGTACTATGAGTGTACTTGTACTGTAAACATACCTGTGCTGTACAGCATCTGCACACCTGAGACTGGACTTGAGTTGATTTTCGTCAGTAGAACTGGGCCTTCTGTCTGTTGCTGTGTGTCACTGGAGTCTTTGCAGACGTGATCAGATGGTGGGATGCTTTGATGCTTGGAGTTCAGGTTTCTGATGCTCGTCTCTGTCACATGAATGAGTAACACTGAAGTATTGATGCCTTTAACGCTGTCAGTGTGTAACATGAAGAAACACTCATCGTTGTCTCTGTGTGGACAGGGAGACGTCGGGCAGAGTGGACTTCCTGGTCTGCAGGTGAGAACAACACAAGAAGCGACACCAGGTACCACCAAGAAAGAGAGATACACTGTCAAAGGTTAAAAAAAGAGGAGCAGCAGAATGGAGGAGCTGAGGAGGAGGATCAGGGAGGGAGTTCTGTATCTGCGCCCAGAGAAACCTTCTCTGGGCGGGTGTCCCGGCTCACGTGCTCTGGTGTCTCTGTGGTCTGAGAGGTTGGCAGTGAATTACATGTGAAGTTTGTGTCTGCAGGGTGAACAGGGTCTCCCCGGTCAGACAGGAGATCCAGGTCCTGCTGGACCGGACGGGACCAACGTGAGTCACAACCAACAGAGACACAGACGACTCCAATAGTATTTATAATAGAAATGATAATGATGATAATATTGCCTGATTGATCTATTTGAGGCACAAATTCCAAATAACTTGACAGATTTCTAAAGTTCACGCTAACATGCAGCTGTTTTATACATAGAATAACATTTATTTCTAAAGCACTTTGACCTACTTTGTATTTACGAAACGTAAAAAATTGTTAGAATTATCTTCTGATGTCGATCTGTCTGTGTCTGCAGGGTCTCCCTGGTCTGCCTGGTTCCAGGGGTGCACCTGTAAGTACTACACAGTATATACACATAGAAATTAGAGTAGTACGTGTGATTTTATCACTTGGACAGGCCTTCATTAGAAACAGGTTGGTAACAGAGACAGGTCTGTGTGTCTCCCGTCTGTCTTACCTGTTCTGAGCTGCAGCTCAGAGACTCTGTAATCTTCAGACATCCTCAATCATCCAGGTCACCTTGTTCTTCGTGGGCTGAATGAAGGGCAGCTGGACTTGACTCTAGAAACTTGAACAGGTTCCACCCCTCATCCAAAAGGCTTCTTGGGGAGTTCCAGGTATTTGATACTACCTGAGTCGTTAGAGCTCCTGGCTGAGTTTTCACATGAAGCCAACTGTGAGCACTTGTTGGGTCTCCTTGGAAGAGATGAAAGGGCGGCATAAACCGCCTCCTTCACTCCCCTTTAAACCGTCCGTTCTGTCCTACTTATGCACATTGTCCTCCAGTGAGTGTCCCTCGTCTCTCAGGTGTAGGTGAACTGCTGAGTCTTGACCTGAGCAGTTGGTCCTCCTGCGTTGAGTCACGTGTTTGTTTAATGGTTGTTCAGATCATCTGTGGGTTCCTCATTGCGTTGGACTGCAGACACTAGCTGGTCTTGTCTTTGGGTCTCCCTGGTTGACCAGTTTCTTGAGTGTCTTGCTGGCTTTGACAGACTCAGGGATGTGGTGTTTGTTGAAGATCCTCCTGAGTTTCTCAGATAGTCCAGACACGTCTGGAACGATGAAGTTGTTGTGTTAGGGTTGCACTGTTGCTGTTCTTCCTGGAACTTGTTCTTTCCACTTAGGGGTTCCACGAGCTTTAAGTGCATCTCTCAGACGTTTCCAATAAACCGGGCGTCCCTATGTCCTGGTTTATGACTGCAGTCAGTAACGACCCCACAGAGGTTCGATACCTGAGACTCTCCACCAGTCAGTCAGACCTGAAGAAGCTTCTTGGATGAGATGCAAAATGTTTTCAAGGTTCTACAACCAAGTCCAGTTGATTCAACCCTCCTTGGTATAATCCACAGTAATTGCAGTGAAAATACACATATAGACTGCATAAATGTATAAATGTATATAATAACAGGTGAACGTCTAACAGGCGTTGATGAATTTGTTTCAGGGAGAAAAAGGACGATCTCTGCCCGGACAGAAAGGAGACGAGGTACAAATATTCAAGGAGTTTTACAATCTGTAAGGAAAACAACACCCTTTGTCCTTTGACCCTCGAGTCAAACGAGGAAAAACTTCCCCCAAAAAACCTTTTTAGCAGTGAAAAAATGTGACGAAAGCTCAGGAAGGACAACAGACGAGGGGTCGGTCTCCCAGGACGGACAGACCTGCAGTAGATGTTTGTTATGTTTGTGACACATAGAGCTGAAGTCCAGAGAACGTTCTGCAGTGAGAGCGACATCACTGAACAGGAGACAGGATTTACCTTTTAATCTTACTTTAATCTGAACTTTGTTAGTATTAGTAGTCATGTGCAGTAGCAGTATTGCAGTACTGTGTGTGTCCCGCAGGGGGATCAGGGCCTCCAAGGGCCTCCGGGGCCATTTGAGTATGTCGACCCTCCAGAGGATCTGTACATCAAAGGAGAACAGGTAGGTTCTACTGTCGTTCTACTAAGTTCCACCGTGGTTCTACTGCAGTTCTATTGTAAATGTACTGAATCTCTGAACTTGTTCTACGGCAGATGTTTGTGTGGTCTTGTTCCACTCTGGTCTTGCTGTCCTTAGTCCATGGCAGTGCCATAGTTCTGGTTTTGTTGGTTCTAACTGTGGGTTCTGTTGATTCTTCAGGGTCCTCAAGGTCTTAAAGGCCTCTGTGGAGTTCAGGGACTGCCGGTAAGTTTAGATATCAGGTCAAACCGCAAGAAGACGTGGCTGAAGGAACTCAGGGTTCAGGTTCTCCAGAGTCGGATCTCGATAAACTTTGTTCGGCATTTACACAGATGAGATCGCATTTGGATTGTTGTGAATGTTGAACATAAAGCGGAGCTGATCAGGATCTGTGCTCATGGTTTCAGGGTTTGGACGCTCTCCCAGGGATCAAAGGAGAGAAGGGGATTGTGGGATTTCCTGGACCCAGGGTGAATGACCCTCCATCCTCATAGTGTTGATCAGTATTATCAGTCTGACTGACTCCCAGTAAAATGTTCTGAGTGCAAAATGAAGGGATTGAATTCCATTTGTCGTGGTATAAAGGAAACTGTAAACAGTTACTCAGGTCGCCCCCTTCAGTGTTCACTTGAAGCCTTTGTACTCAGATTACTGTTGACACATCAGTCTCCATGTTAACGTCTGTGATGCGTTTGTGTGTTTCAGGGATTTTCTGGTAACACTGGGCTGACTGGACAGAAAGGATTCAAGGTGGGTCACAAAAAAAAAAAAAAAAAGGCAGGTGACGTGTCAGAAAGTGCAAATTTGAAATGGACAGACAGACCTTCATTCACAGGACAGTTAGGACAGACCTTCATTCACAGGACAGTTAGGACAGACCTTCATTCACAGGACAGTTAGGACAGACCTTCATCCACAGGACAGTTAGGACAGACCTTCATCCACAGGACAGTTCATACGTGTTATGTAATATATGGAGCATGTGTGTGCAGAAATGATTGACTATGTTAAAGCGTGGGTACATCATGTGCATATATGATGTGTATATGACTGTGTGTGTGTGTGTGTGTGTGTGTGTTTGTGTGTTTTCAGGGGAATCGAGGAAGTCCAGGTCTCCCAGGTCTGATTGGACGAGAGGGCCCTAAGGTCAGTCTTTCTGTCTGTGATGCAGTGCAGTAAAAACAGTTTCTCTGCTGTGTAACGCCGTCAGCCCTGTGCTGACCAATCACGTACAGGTAAAAACAGGAAGAATGCCATAGAGTAACTCACCTGTACCACTGACACCTGAGCTGTTCAGCTGCAGTGTGAATGTCCTCTGAAGCTGCTTTATTCTCTGTAATGAAACTGGTGTGTTTTTAAAGTAGAGCACAGTAGCCAATGAGAGACGAGCTCCTGTGTATGTACAGTCTGTAATGAGCCTGTCTATTCCAAGGGCATGATGGGAGATCCAGGTCCTAAAGGCCTCCCTCAGGACGCAGACATCACACACACAGGTACGGGTCAGTACACACTGACAGTACACACTGACGTACAGTACACACTGACATACAGTACACACTGACGTACACACTGACATACACACTGACGTACAGTACACACTGACATACAGTACACACTGACGTACAGTACACACTGACATACAGTACACACTGACGTACACACTGACATGCAGTACACACTGACGTACACACTGACGTACACACTGACGTACAGTACACACTGACATACACACTGACATACACACTGACATACAGTACACACTGACAGTACACACTGACGTACACACTGACGTACACACTGACATACAGTACACACTGACGTACACACTGACATGCAGTACACACTGACGTACACACTGACGTACACACTGACGTACAGTACACACTGACATACACACTGACATACACACTGACATACAGTACACACTGACAGTACACACTGACGTACACACTGACGTACACACTGACATACAGTACACACTGACGTACACACTGACATGCAGTACACACTGACGTACACACTGACGTACACACTGACATACAGTACACACTGACGTACACACTGACGTACAGTACACACTGACATACAGTACACACTGACATACACACTGACATACAGTACACACTGACGTACACACTGACATGCAGTACACACTGACAGTACACACTGACAGTACACACTGACGTACAGTACACACTGAGGTACACACTGAGGTACAGTACACACTGACTACACACTGACAGTACACACTGAGGTACACACTGACATACAGTACACACTGACGTACAGTACACACTGACATACAGTACACACTGACGTACACACTGACATACAGTACACACTGACATACACACTGACGTACACACTGACAGTACACACTGACATACAGTACACACTGACATACAGTACACACTGACATACAGTACACACTGACATACAGTACACACTGACGTACAGTACACACTGACATACAGTACACACTGAGGTACAGTACACACTGACAGTACACACTGACGTACAGTACACACTGACATACAGTACACACTGAGGTACAGTACACACTGACAGTACACACTGAGGTACAGTACACACTGACAGTACACACTGAGGTACAGTACACACTGACATACAGTACACACTGACGTACAGTACACACTGACTACACACTGAGGTACAGTACACACTGACTACACACTGACGTACAGTACACACTGAGGTACAGTACACACTGACAGTACACACTGAGGTACACACTGACAGTACACACTGAGGTACAGTACACACTGACAGTACACACTGAGGTACAGTACACACTGACAGTACACACTGACATACAGTACACACTGAGGTACAGTACACACTGACAGTACACACTGACGTACAGTACACACTGACAGTACACACTGAGGTACAGTACACACTGACAGTACACACTGAGGTACACACTGACAGTACACACTGAGGTACAGTACACACTGACAGTACACACTGAGGTACAGTACACACTGACAGTACACACTGACATACAGTACACACTGAGGTACAGTACACACTGACAGTACACACTGAGGTACAGTACACACTGACAGTACACACTGAGGTACAGTACACACTGACTACACACTGCTGTGCGTCTGCTTTGTTATGCTGTAACGCGGGTTTGCTGTCAGCTAACTGCCTCCTGTCTTCCAGGTGATGTTGGAGACCCTGGCGCCCCCGGACTGAGCGGCCCTCCTGGAGATATAGGGCTTATGGGAATGCACGGCCCCCCAGGAGCCCCTGGCAGATCCATACCTGGTCAGTACCAGCAGCCCATGAGCAAGGCAGCATCATATGTGTTGATATGTAGCACGACTGATGAATATTCAGCGGTAAAGGTTAAACCTGGATTTGATAATTACTGCGATGTATAAAAACATGCAGCTGCTGGAACAAACACACATTCAGCTCAGAAACCAGTACTGTGTGTATTATGAATATTATGGATTATACAGGGCAAAAGTTTTATGTTTATGCATTTTACATTTTTCACACTATGATCGGATTTAAGGTGGTATTACAGTGAGTGAAGTCTTCTGCTGTTCCTCAGGACCGGTCGGTGTTGTGGGATCGAGGGGAGTTCAAGGATCTAAAGGAGACAAAGGAGATCCAGGTCAGGTGTTTAAAGATGGACCCACACCTGGAGAACCTGGAAAACCAGGAAAACCTGGACCCAAAGGACTGAAAGGAGAACCAGGGAATCCAGGTACCATAGAACACTGTTTCTGCCTGTTTGTGTTACCTGTGCCCTCACACCTGTCTTTCAGACACACCTGGTGATGTCCATAGCTAAAGTTATTTTCATGTTTTAATATTTATAACCAATACAGATCATTTCCTGTTGGTGTTGTTCCCACTGACTTCCTTTGTTCCACTTCAGGTACTTACTGTCTTCCTGGAACTCCAGGAGAACCTGGACGGCCAGGTTTACAGGGGCCCCTGGGGGCCCAGGGCTTCCCAGGGTTTAAAGGTCAGTGTCTGGACACAGTGATTGACATCTTTATTAACTGATTTATTGATCTACCATGATTCAGTGCAGAGTTGGTAGAAACAGCAGAAAGTGAAACTTTTGGTGTGCGTGATTTACTCTGACCGACACAGATGAAGCCCACAGAGAGGTTAAACCTGTGGGAAAACATTCTGGGGGGGGGCTGCAATAGGCTTACTGCAGTTAATCAACAGTATATGTCCCATATTGTGGAAAATACTCCCACATCCAGCCCGCCGAAGGTTACTGTATGGCCCACAGAATACTAATGAATTCAGAAAATATGTGCATCTAACGTTTCTCACCATCTGGACAAACGTAGTTGACGAGGGTTGTAAAGGAACACTTAATGCTTCAGATTATCACAAACATTCAACAGTCAACACATTTGGAGGGACATGTTTTTCAGTGGACGGGAAGTAATTTTAAATTACTTAAATTAAAGCTATAAAAAAAACAGTGTCTTCCTCAGTAGAAACAACAGAGGCTCCATGATGGTTCCCTGAGGAACTCCACCTTATTGACTTGTGTCACTGTTGTTAAACGTACCTGTGCGTTTCAGGTGTTTCCGGCGACTGTTCCTGTGGGCCCCCAGTTATTCAGAGGGGTGGCCCCGGCCCTGAGGGTGACCTTGGGTTTCCAGGGTTTCAAGGACTTCCAGGGGCCCCGGGGCTCAGAGGGGACAAAGGCTCATCGGGAGACACGGGAACACAGGGACAGCAGGTGAGCCATCAGAAGGGTCGGAGGTCATACCAGCAGCAGAACAATTGATTGATTGATTAATTGATTGGTGGATTTGTTTGCAGGGTCTGGGTGGATTTCCAGGTGTCAAAGGGTTCAAAGGCCAGAAGGGAGACTTCATTGTGGTGGATATTAAAGGTAAGTTTAACCATTAAGCACTTATCAATCACATCTCTTAGTATACAAACAACATATGCTACTATGATTGATTTTATTTTGTTCATTTTAAATAAAAATGACATTTTGGCCAAAAGAACTGACTTCAGACATGATGTCATGTCAATGGATCAGTGGTTCTGGAGCCTGGTTCTGCATGAGGTTTCTGCCTGTTAAAAGGAAGTTTTTACTCACCGCAGACGCCAAGTGCTCGCTCATGAGGGAATTGTTGGGTCTCTGTAGATAAAAGAGCTCGGCCTGTAGCAGCTCTACATGGAAAGTGTCCTGAGACAACTTCTGTTGGACTTTTGTCTCCAGGTGAGAAAGGAAACAAGGGCCAGCTGGGCCCCTCAGGCGGACAAGGATCGCCAGGGAGAAGAGGACTTGATGGACCCCCGGGAAGCCCTGGAAACCCCGGCCCCCAGGTCAGTCAGACACCTCACGTGAACTCACGTCATAGCCAAGTGAAAGTAAAGCCAGACGGTGTTGGAATTCAGCAGAATTCAGACTTTTTTGAATAATAAAATTTAGGCTCAAGCTGCGGCCCTGAGCGAACTCACTGACTCCATCACTGAAACAAGACTGTAGACACATAACCAGGATGTTGTTTGTTTGTAATTTTTAAAAGAGTAGTACGTATAAGTAAATGAGTGTGTACGTAATGTATGTATTGTAGATTACCACAGGGTATATAACAATATTTTCTCGTCTTCTTGTCCTCTGACTTCTTGCACTCTGTCTTGTTGCTGTTGTAACGTGAATTTCCCCCCATTGAGGGATAAATAAAATCTATCTTATCTTATCTTATGTTTGTGTGATGAACACTGCAGCCTGTAGGGGGCACTGGCAGCACTGCACACTGTCGCTGTTGGCTGAATGATGCCTCTGGACCTGCTGCTTCACCCTCTCATCTGCTGCTTTGCAGGGTGACAGTTTCCCCAGCTCACCTGGAGAAAGAGGCTTCCCAGGACTCTCAGGGCCAAAGGGATTGCTAGGGCCAGCAGGCCCCACAGGGCCAGGTGTAGTAGGAGCAGTAGGACAGCGTGGGACCTCTGGGGACCCGGGACCTCCAGGACTCCCTGGCCCCCCAGGGCTGAAGGGGGCTAGAGGTACAGAATCAATCTGAAGTCAATTTTAAATCAAGATTGTGTCAAATCTGCAGAACACAACTCCAGTAACATTTTCATTACTTCCCCAAAGACGTTTATATTTTCAATAACTCCTCCCAGTTCCTATTTGACCCCTCCTCTTCCCATTTGACTCCTCCTCTTCCTGCAGGTGACACCCTTCCATGTTCGCCAAGAAACCTTGGTGCCCCTGGAGAGAAGGGCGACACTGGAAATACAGGTAAACCATCTGTAGCATCAATCTGTCTGTTCACCTGTCTGTCTGATTTCCTGCCCACTTCTCGGTTCACCTGCCTGTCTTTCCAGGTTATACAGGACTCCCGGGTCCTCCTGGTTTCCGTGGCATCACTGGACCCGATGGAGTTAAAGGAGACAAAGGACATCCTGGACTTCCTGGACCACCTGGACGACAAGGTACCAGAGCACACCTGAACCACACCTGTCCTTTACATTATCTCCAACATTATCTTACATATATCTCTCCTCCTCCTGCAGGACCTCAAGGTTTTGGTGGAGATACCGGAGAAGAAGGACCTGAAGGCTTCAGTTATGGAGGAGATCCAGGTACAGTCACCTGTCTGTCTGTGATGTGGTTCCAACTGTCACCGTCTCTTCACTCGATTTACGAGTAAAACATGGTCACTTGAAATTTTACACATCATTCAAAGGTCCAGATGCACCGATCGTTACTGAAAGACCTTAATTGACACAGACAGAAACAGACCATATGCACTTTCAATGCAACAGGATATCGATGCTTTGTTTAATTTGTGCAAAAGGAAGTAAGCAACCAGCAGTAATGACTGAATAACTGAATCAGTGCTGATCAAACCACAAAAAACAAATGCCAGTAAGACGTCAGACCTCTATAACACGGTGATGGATGAAAGAACTGGACCACGAATCCTTCACTCCACGCAATTTAACCCAACCAAGTGAGTATATGATTAAAGATAACTGACTAACACAGTCTCCGGCAAAGGTGGACACCTGACTACCGTTTCCTCCAACAAGGATGAAGAGCAGGTGTGACGGATCATTCTGTGACCGTTGTTAAGTTGTGTTCCAGTAAATAATAAATAAAACAGATGGAAGCCTGCAGAGTCGGTACCAGCTGTGTTGATAGTGTGTCTCACTGTGTGTTTACCAGGCTCTCCAGGGCTCCCTGGCTCTTCTGGTCTGAGGGGTCCAGCAGGAGACTCTGCTGTCGGCCCCTCAGGACCCATCGGCTTCCCGGGCTCACGGGGCTCTCAGGGACCTAAAGGAGTCCCTGGGCCCCCCGGCAATGATGGACTACAAGGTGAAAGACTGGACCTGAGATGTAAAGCTGAATACATTAACGCCTTCTTCACTTTGCAGAGATTCATCTGTGTCCAGTCGTTTCGTTCTGTCTTCAAGATGGTGAAAGAAAGAAAAACTGTTCTGGTTTCAGTGTTAAAAATAGATTTTCTTCATAGAATGACAGCAGCAGAAAATAGACTTCAACAGGATTATGCTTTGAATACGTTTTTATAAGCTTCCTTCAAATAGAAAAAATTTGGATAAGCAGAACTGGACGAAGTCAACGTGCCTTCAAAAGAAACGCCGCAGTCGACAGTGAACACTTTGACCAGCACAAGCTGATTTTAGGTCTGCTGTCACTTTGAAGTCAGCTCAGTTTGAAGCAGCAGGGGGCGCTGCAGCAGCCCGCAGCAGGAGGGGTTACAAACATGCAACAACAACACCTGAATGTTACACAGAGAAGCCTCTTAAAATGTGTCAAAATAAGAATTAGAAATGTATTTCATTAAATTCAAAGAGACGTTCAAACAAAGATGAGAAAGTAAATTTAAACTGAAAGCAGAAAGAAGAAGAGAAGAGTCGACCGCGAGGAGAAGTGGGTGGTTTCAGGACATGTTGATCTGAAGTCAAATCATTTATTGGTATAGTCCTAATTATTTCCTGTGTTTGTCCAGGAGCCCTGGGTCTGACCGGGGCCCTCGGAGCAAAGGGCCAACGAGGACAGGATGGGGCCCCAGGTGTAACTGGCCCCACAGGGCCCACACCTGACCTCTGTGATGCTGGAAAACCTGGTTCCAGGGGCCTGTTTGGCCCTCAGGGACCGATTGGTCCTCCAGGTAGGCTGATGCTCAGAAAGTAATTCTGCTTTCTGTTATTTTTTTCATTTATTTTCCCTTGTTTTCATTGTTTTATCACACATGTGATTATTATTTTCTTTGATGTTGAGAACTTTGTGTTGCATTTTATGCTTGAATCGTGCTGCATAAATAAAGTTTATTCTTATATTATCATTCCTTCGCCTCATGTTACAGTTACAGACTGTGTGATGTTATTTCTTCTTTCATTTCCATTTAGGTTTTTTGGGGGAGAAAGGTGAGACTGGAGAGACAGGCCCTCCAGGTTTTGGCCTTCAAGGGCCTCGAGGTAAACCAGGCTCTCCAGGTTTACCAGGGTACCCAGGACCCCAGGGTCCCTCTGGCCCCAGTGGAGACTCAGGACTGCCAGGGCCTGAAGGTTTGAAAGGTGAGACTCTCACCATCACACCTGTGTTTGAATGTTTCCTGATGATACACTTTCACAGAAATACTCGCACTGTGTTTCAGGTCTGATGGGGCCCCGGGGCCAGGCAGGAGGGCTAGGGGTCCCTGGAAAGCTCGGGACCCCGGGAGCACCAGGGAGGAGGGGTGCAAGAGGGCTTAACGGACAAGACGGAGGTCCAGGATGTGAAGGCCCAAAAGGAGAGAAAGGTAAACACTTAGTGTTAGTACTGTGCTACTACATTGCTAATGGAGTACCACTGTAGTAATACTTTATTCTGATGAAGATTTAATATGAAATCTGTCACCTCTGAAACGTAACTGATAAACATGTTGAGATGTTTCACGGATAAACCGATGAGATTAAGTCTCAGTCTGAATGGAATGATCATGAACATCACTTCTCTTGCCAACACTGAGCTGAATAAGCAGCTGAAGATCACCTCAAACACATCATCTGCATCCTCTGCAGGCTGTAAAGGGACCCCGGGGCCTCCAGGAGATACCATGTGTGTCCCCATCAAAGGAAAGAGAGGAAAACAAGGACCCCCTGGCATCAACGGCTTTCCTGGACCACGAGGTCAGAGCTTGTTACCATAGAGACCAGTGTCAGGGCGTGATGTCACACAGGAAGTGGCAGAGTCATGGTGTATTTAGGTCATAGGTTCAGCGCTGCATTCAGGTACTCTCTGAAAGTTAGAAACACACAGCATCAAAGGTTTGGACTCATTACCACAGATGACTTTTGAAATTCCCAACACAAGTCCAAGTTTCAACTTTAAATCAACAAAAATCCACTAACATGTTCATCTGTTGTATCATGACCAGAGCAGAAATACGAAAGTGCTTCAGTGAAAATGCAAAATTGTCCATCAGCCAAACTGCAGCAGTGAGTCTCACCAAAAGAGAGTCGAGTAAGGTCGAGTCGGGTCAGGTCAAGTCCAGTCCAGGTGAGGCACGTAAAGTCAGGCTTACTCAAGATGAGACGAGAATGGACTAGGTGTGTTCAGTCAGGACAGTTCGAGTCAAGTAAAGTCAAATGGTGTCGAGTGTATGAGTTTGTCGTACTGAACAGTCAGCAGGTGCATACAGCTACGGTAACCCAGAGGAGAAAACCTGGACCAGTCAGTCACGACCTGCAGCGCTTATAGCCACACAGGTTCTAAATCTTCCACTTCGGTCTCTGGACGTTTGGTAACAGCCACAATCGGTGTGAGAAGGCGATGCCTTTTGTCAGTTTCGGAATCAGAGAACGAGGCTATGGCTATTTCCTGGTGCACAGAAGCCAATGTGGGACAAAGTGAACCCCATGAAAAAGTAGTAATACTGAAGTCAGTGTCTGAAATCAGTGAGCCTTTTAAAGTCTCTCTCTACAGGAAGTAAAGGTGTGCGAGGAGCTACTGGTAAGGCAGGGTATCCAGGTATCAATGGACCCCCTGGCATCGCAGGTCTCCCAGGACCTCCTGGGCCCTATGGCAAACCGGGACCTCCAGGACCACCTGGCCATAAGGGACCTCCAGGATTCATCGGCTTCCCTGGAGAGACTGGAGATCCAGTAAGATAAAAGCTGTGTGACATCTGTGTAAGACATCGTGTGACTGGCAGAGGGGGTTCATTGTTCCTGCTGATCGTTCGGGGGGTTCGGCTGTATGCGGGGCGTGAAACAACAGGCTGTTTCAGAGGAAGCTAACAAGTTTTAATGTTGGCTAAGGCTCACAGGATTATGTGAAGTGTTCACTAACAAATTTCCAGTGAAACCAGGTAACGTCAAGTCATCATCTTACTGAGAGACCTTTGGGGTTGATCCTTTGACTCTATCACAGTAGTACTGTGGTAACACCAATCCCAGATACACGGCAGATGAACTTCCATCGTGTTTCACCAGGTTAACAGCTGCAGATGCCAAATGTGGAAACATGGAAGTAACTGCTGAAACATGTCATCAGTCCAAAATCAGGTTTATAAGAAATCCTCATCGAATTAGGAAGGAGTATCACGTGACAAAACAATGTTCAGTGTGTTTCTATGAGCTGTTGAAGAGGCTCAACACCAGCAGAGCCACAAACAGAAGATTACACTTCAGAGCCAAACAGCCTTTTTGTCGTTTCGTTGTCATGTTCAGAAAATGTTGAAGGTCAGAGTCTTGTTCTTGTTTTTGGTTGCAGGGTGACCCAGGATGTCCGGGGCTCCCTGGAAAACCTGGAAGCTCAGGATGTGCAGGACCAAAAGGTCGGAACTAATCCATGACTCAGCAGATTTGTTTGAAAGATTTGTATTTCAGATATGAAATGCAAAGAGACAAGGAGACCGGGTTTATTTCTGATTCTTTCACTGATTCTGACCCTTTACTGTGCAGGTGGACCTGTGAAGTCTGTGTTTGTGTTTCAGGTGATAAAGGAGACTCTGTCAGTTGTTCTGGTCCACCTGGAAACAAGGGACCTCCTGGAGACTTCGGGCCCTCAGGTGGTGATCTGGTTCTGTAGCAAGTCTTTAATTAATAGGAAACAAAGTGAAACAGAGCGTAAAGATGATCTGCAGCTTGAACATGAACGTGGTGTTGCTTTAATGTTTTTATGTTTGACTTTAACCAGAAACATGAAAGTTTCATGTTTTGTGATGAAGCTGGTTGTGTAAACCATCAGGTGAGTTCCTGGATGAATCAGCTCTTTCTCTCTCTCAGGACCTACTGGACCTCGAGGGGATCCTGGGGGACCTGGTTTCGCTGGGGCTCCAGGACAGAAAGGATGCAAAGGAGATCCAGGCCATCAGGGGGACCCTGGTGAACCAGGTACAGAAGCTCACTTGGACCTCATCAGTCTTTATTCTGTAACATGAACCAAGTCAGGTAACCTGCTACCATCCAAAACCAGGAAGGACCAGCAGCTGTTCAGTCAGGTTTAGAGCAGAGGACAATGGAAGTCTGCATATTGTAGAGAGAGGAAGTGCTCCATCAGGTTGGCATCATGATGTCAGTGTTCAGTACCTTTATTTACCTCAGCGTCACAGAGTACCAGGCCTTCATTTCTAATTTCTCCAGTTAATACAAACTCAGCACGTCCTCCATGTTTACTGGAAATCCTGAACTCATCAACATCCAGTCTGAGACAGGTGGAGCTGAATCTTATTCATGTATATAACAAACTATTTCCTGACCCTAACCCTGTCTGTCTGTCTTTGTGGTTTATTTCAGGTGTGATCGGTCCCTCGGGTCCCAGAGGTCGTTCAGGTCTTCCAGGTCTTCCTGGTAAAGCAGGGGCTGATGGTCCCCCAGGACCACAGGGCTGCATGGGACTTCCAGGTCAGAACTCAAAGCTTAGCATGTAACAGAGATTGCCTGGTAAACTTGGACTTTGGACCACAGGTGGTCTACATGTCGTGTATGTGGATATCTGATCTGGGTCAGGAAAAACTCAGAACACATTACTGTCAGAATGAGATCAGATGGTTCAGACCACATCTGGAGCCTGTTCCCATTATGATCAGCCTGTGCAGTTTTAGCTTAGTGACACTTGACCCACATCACTTCCCCTCACCTGTAATGAGAACATCGGCGATCCTGAGATCAAACCTCACTGTCCAGATACAGATCAAAGGTTGATATGAGGTGGAGATGATCTGATGTGATGGGAGAGTTAAACAAACATCAGTACTGTGGTCACTAAGCAAACCCTCAGGTCTTAATCAGTATTTTCAAATGATGATCACATTCACCTTTAAACTGGTCATTTAACCAAAAAGTGTTAGCTACAGGAGCAGACTGAGCAGGCTGGTTGTAGATGATACTGACTGGAGTTAAATTTACTTTAGATTTGACTTGTCCAGTTTTCTAGTTTTTAGATAAATAGAGTAATTAGAAGAAGAATCAGAGGGACAATCCCCCTTTATTTGTCACACAGATACATCCACATGCACACACACCATGCACTGGTGAAATTTGTCTTCCGCCTTTAACCCATCCTGGTCATCCTTCCTCCGCGGCAGACCAGGAGCGGTGGGCAGCCATCCGACCGGCGCCCGGGGACCCAGTTCTTTTTGTCACCATTGGTCAGGTGGTGATCTTCTTGCATGTTTTTAGTGGGGATATTTTTATGGAGGATACCCCAGGTGAACATGGGGAGAACATGCAAACTCCACACAGAAAGGCCCTTTTCCTCGAGCGGCAGGCACCGAAGGCATGGTGGATTCCCCCACAGCGAGAATCGAACCAAAGTGTTACCACTGTTCCACCGTGCCACAACCTCTTCAGCTGACCGATGACGGTGCACAGATGTGTGAGCTGGTCACAATAAATCTATATTTTACTTCTCATGGACAATGTTGTTGCATCAGGTCCTCCTGGACCACTGGGACTTCACGGACTGGATGGACTGAAAGGAGTGAAGGGGGACATGGGGACCAGAGGTACGAGTCTCACACACACACACACACGTACACAAAGAGGAGATGAAATAAACTGATAAACACATGCTGTTGTAACGGCACCACATGAAGACAATCAATTAATTCAGTCTTAGTCTGGCAGTTTGAGCTCAGGACTCGAGAACAGTGAACGTTACTTCATACATACAGTCCACATAATCAGATTCTTTACCAATGAAAGGTTTATTGAACTGCTAACTGCTGAACAGAACTGACTGAATAAAGGCAAAGATGTCTGTCTAACACTTCCTGATCACTCATATTATCAGTCAAAAGCATCGACCTTGCTGTCACAGAAAGGCTGGAAGGAAATTCTGGTCTCCAATGCAACATCTGCCAGTAGAACTTGACCTTTTCTATGTTGGTTGCTGACAGATTAGTTACTTTTTTTGTTTTTGTGAGAAAGTCTTTCCAAAGCAGCATATAACTTTGTCTATGAAGAAGAAATAATATCGTCTCAGTCTCAGGTTCAGGTCCCAAATGTCGGGTGGGTTCATTCCAGGTTGGGCTCAGCCCTTGGTTGTAGGACCACAGACTCTAAACATTTATTCTGCAGCTACACAAACATGAAAACCTGCTCCAACCCCTGCATTGCAAAACAGGTTCCTCCACCTACTCCAGGTTAATGAGACATTTCAGGATAAAGTTAAATTGTCATGGACTTTGTCCAAATGATGGGGCGAAAGCATCTTGTTTGTGTGAAACTGAACCAACCTCTGACTTGTCAAAGTTCAGTTAGAGACATTATGAGACATCTGTTGTTGTTTTTTTGTATTAAAAGTCACTGGGACTGTCATCAGCATCTCAAAGATAACATCTATCTGCCTGTTCAGGTCTGGGTATGCTGGGGCCTGAGGGGTCTAAAGGTCTTCCAGGAGATAAGGGTCCTCCAGGTCCTCCAGGGCCCTGTGGCCCATCCCAGCCTGGCCCACCAGGACCCAAAGGCCCCCCAGGACCCAAAGGTCTGTAGTAGTGCGATTCACGTGAGGGTCAGGATCAGACTCGCACCAATGATCCATCTACAGATTAGACCTTTGGTTTGATTCTCTGTCAGTAATGTGTCTTTATGTGTTGTTGTAGGCCCTACAGGTGGTTGTGGACCTCCAGGTAAACCTGGACCAGACTGTAAAGGTCCCATTCCAGGGCCTATTGGAGATCCTGGTTGTCTGGGACCAGATGGAGAGCCAGGTCAGACTTGAACGTTCAGGTTTAAAAAACTGACAGATAAATCACACTGGATGACTTCTGACCTTTGTTGGGTTCTCAGGGTGTCCTGGTGACATAGGGGAACCAGGTCAGAACCCTCCAATAACTGGAGATGATGGTGACAACGGGGACACAGGGTGCCCGGGGCCAAATGGCCCGAAGGGACCTCCAGGGCCCAAAGGGCGGCCTGGCATACCCGGATGTCCAGGAATGAAAGGTCAGACTCCATGTTGACCCTACCCTAACCCTAACCATAGCAACGGTACTGATGCCTCAGGCTCCATTAAGAGTTCATTGACTTCTGAAACAGGATTTAAACACAGCTGATCTTAGTTCCTTTGGTTTGTGGATAAGGTTTATAAGACAGGATGGACTCTAAGGTGTCCACATAGAGACAAAAAAAGATTAATCACAGCAAGTATGGCTCCACAACCATGTCAGGACACCTCATTGTGAACTGTCACTTAGTTAGTATCTGTGTGTGTGTGTGTGTGTGTGTGTGTGTGTGTGTGTGTGTGTGTGTGAGATCAGGTGCGCAGGGGTCTCCGGGTTTGATGGGACTGCCTGGTAATCGAGGTCCTATAGGTTGTACCGGTCCTAGTGGGCCTCTGGGACCAAAGGGATTTACTGGACCAATAGGTCCAAAGGGGGAGAAAGGACGAGTCTCCCCCTGCCCCACTTATCCTCCCTCCCAACGGGGCCCCATGGGACACCCTGGTGCCCCTGGTCAGGCTGGAGGTGCTGGCCTCCAGGGAGAAATCGGCCGTAAAGGACCCAAAGGTGAGATACAGGAGGTGGAGCAGGTCATGATGAGAACGATGTTCCAGTCAGACGGTTATTTCAGTCCGTGTTTGGTATTTCCCTCCAATCAGAAGAAAAGATTTCACCACGTACCAATAAAAACCAGCTCAGGTAGGCGCTCAATGAGGAACAAGGGGTGAAAAGTCTGAAATCAAATCTTGTAATGTGAACCTGCTAACATCAGTGTCAGTGCAGCTGAATGTTAAGATGGTTGATGATGTGTTTCAGGCAGGAAGGGGGATGTCGGGTTTCAAGGACCAATAGGGTCTGAGGGGCCCCCAGGTCCAGATGGAGACCGAGGAAGGCCAGGTCCGCCGGGTGAAAAAGGAGCAGTGGGAGCCAAAGGTGAGACTTGCACCTGTCTGTCTCTCTGCCTGTGTGTCTTTATCTGCCTGATTGTCAACCAATTATTGTTAGTTTTGTTTTGATTCACTTCATGTTAGTTTAGTCACAATCAGTGAATTTCAAAATCACTCTTTCTTATTCTACTACTTATGTTACAGCTACTCTTTGTCCAGGTAGCACTCCAATAATCAGTTTCTGTGGATAATTGTCTCTGTGAAGCTAGACGGAGAAAGGTATTATGGGTAACTATTGTCCACAGCTTCCACATCTCAACCACACATTTCAGACCTATGCATCAACAAGCTGATTGGTTCTGATCTGTGTTTTTCTTTCATAGTTTGGTTGCATTTCAGCAAAGTACTGATGTGATCAGAGCAGAGGAATCTAAATTCCTCTTTAAGGCTCTTCAACCGGTCATCCATCTTCTCATCGTCCCGTCCGTTTGCCTTTTAAATTCAAAACTCTTTCATTTCACAGATGTAATGTTTCTTTACACCGTTCCCTGTTTTCTTTGTTTCTTTGATGAATGTGACACTGCTTCCTGGCGACACTCCCATTATACCTCCTGTCTATAGTCATAGTATGAAAGAAACACACTTGCCAAATGTTTTAACAGCAGACGTGAAGGTTCAGAAAGAAACCAGCAGAGGTCCAGCTCAAGAGTTTCAGTGTCGAACTGAAGGTAACGTTCAGACAGTTGAGAATTAGATCCAGAGTCTCTGAACCACAACCTGCAGTCCACCAATCACACAGCAGTACTTACCCCAGCTGGTGGCAGCTGTGCAAGTGAACTTCAGGTTGGGTTTGGGTTAGACCTGTTTGTGCAGCTGCTGCGTTTCACCTGCATGGATTTGATTTGTTGAGGTTCCTTCCTCTTGTCTTTGCGTCTCAGGTGACACGGGTCCAGCGGGTGACCGTGGTCCCCCCGGACTAGGCCGACGCTTGAACTCTGGCTTCCTGTTGGTGATGCACAGCCAGTCAAAGACGATTCCTTCCTGTCCACTAAACATGAGGGTCCTGTGGATTGGATACAGTCTGCTGTACCTGGAGGGTCAGGAGAAGGCTCACACTCAGGATCTGGGTATATTTATGCACATGAACACATGACACGTACCAACGTTTCCACATTGTACAACTCTAAGTTCTAAAGACTGTAAACCTACCCGACTCGGCCCCTTAGCTCTGCAGAACTTGTGGCCAGAAGTTGATGATCAGTTGCTTTCTTGTCCCTGAGACTTCACCTAGTCTGTCAGGACAGTAACAATAATAGTAACAGTTCTGACATGTTGTTAATGTTCCCCTGGAGAACCACACAGTCACAATGACATGTTCCTGCATGAGAACCAATTTAAAGTGAACGGCCATCTTTGATTTGATGACGTGAGCCGTTGGAAAAGTTTATGAATGATTTTAATGTAATTTACATTTTAATCAGTGTTTGAATTAATGGTGTTTCCAGGTCAAGCGGGGTCATGTATGCAGGTCTTTTCCACGATGCCGTTCTCCTCCTGTAACATGGGAACTTGCTCTTACGCCAGTCGCAACGATAAATCCTACTGGCTGTCGACAACAGCGGCGGTCCCCAGCATTCCTGTGGGTGGAGCCGCCATCGCAGACCACATCAGCCGCTGTGTGGTGTGTGAAGCACCCTCCTCACCTGTGGCACTGCACAGCCAGACCTCCAACAACCCAGACTGCCCCCCCAGCTGGAGGAGCCTGTGGACTGGATACTCCTTCCTCATGGTGGGTACTGCAGTGGTAGACATTCTACTTCTACTTCAGTGCTATTACAACTGATGGTGGTGCTGTTAATACTACTGTTACTGTAAATGTTATTGCTGCTAACTGTCTCTCAGCTGAAAAACCTGTGCAGGAAGTCACTCTAACATCTGATGCTTATGTCATTTCCTTTGTGACTGCAGCATACAGGTGCAGGTGATGAGGGCGGCGGCCAGTCTCTGACATCATCAGGTAGCTGTCTGACAGACTTCAGGGCCCAGCCCTTCGTGGAGTGTCAGGGGCCACGAGGAACCTGCCACTACTTCGCCAACATCTACAGTTTCTGGCTGACCAGAGTGGAGACGACCACCTCCACCTCCAACAGCTCCCCCACCACGCTGACCGAGGGCTGGCAGCAGAGGGAGAACATCGGGAGGTGCAACGTCTGCATGAGGGAGTGAGGAGGAGCACCACTTCCTCCTCCTGCACGAGGGAGAGCGGAGACGCTCCACTTCCTCCTCTTGCAGAGTCTGAGAGGACGGACAGGACGAGAATCGTTTGTCTCTGTGAGGAGAGACTGTCATGTTAAAGATAACGCTGCCAATCAATCGATCGATCAATTAATCAATCAATCAATCAACCAAACAGGTTTATTCTGTCTTCTCACCAAACGTCACATCACACAGATGTTTGAGCTGGGGTTATCTGATGTTTCCCAGGTGTCTCTGCAGCTCTGTCACTGTTTGAATCTGCAGGGTAAACACTTCTAGATTTTAATATTAACATGATTTCCAGCAAAGAGATGGTTTGGATTTATGTCTGCAGGTGTGTGTGCTGACATTAACATCGCCTGCTCTGCTCATTTCCACCTCCAGTCGTAATCTCATCCACATTGAGCTCCTGTTCCTCAGCTGCTCCTCCCGTCTTTAAATCCCGTCCAGAGCGACGTCCTCGTATTTCAAAGTGGATCTCTGAGTTTTCCGTTGGAGGAGACGCTTCTTCTTCTACTTTACTTACCTGATTTGATGACTTTTGTGTGAAAATGGAGGAAGTCAAAATTGTTGCCGCTAATCTGAAGGAAGCTAAGATGCTAACGCTAACGTACATATTTGGGAACCAGTATTACAACAGAAACAGTAAAAGCCGCCAGGGGAACGTTAGCAGCTCCTGTTAGCGGCTCCTGTTAGCGGCTCCTGTTAGCAGTGTACAGCTGCCACTGGGTCACTGTGATACTGAAGGAAACTTCAGTAGAAACTGATTCTCAGGCAGTTCTGGCTCCTGTGACGTTAATCCTTTCTGAATGAGGCTTTAGAGTAATTGAGAGTCACTGATCCATTTCAACACGTTTTAGATTTAAACACATTCAGTGAATATTCTGGGGCAAGATACTGAACCCCAAAAACTGCCCCTGATGCTGCGCCATCAGTGTGTGAATTCATATGTACGTCTCTTTGGATAAAAGCATCTGCAAATGACTGTAATTGTAACAGCGTTTCATAGACGATGCAGTGAAATCAGAGCAGATATAATCTAAATCTATTGAAAACATGTAGATTCCTCTAAATCCTTATTTTAGTCCTTTAAAACAGTGCTGGTAAAAAAAGGCAGATTTGATGTTCATTCACCCAAAAAAGGTGCAGTATAAAGTTTAAAGTAAGGTTTATAAATTCAGCAGCAGTCAAGGTGTGATGTAATTTTACTGCATTTACACTATTTCAGGAAGGTTTGATTACTGTCATTTGACACCAGAACATGTCATCATCCACAGTTTATTCAACCTGCGTGAGTCCAGTTATTGTTGAAAGTATGAAACTCATTTTTTAAAGTATTAACCTTCAATCATTCATCTCGCTGTAATGTTGAAGTGCCTCATTAACTGCAGCTCTCTGGAGTTTTTTAGCCTCTTTTAGCTCAAAGTTTTGCTTGTTTCTTGTTTTCAGCTCATTGGTTTTCATCAAACAAGCTGTAAAAAGCCTCAGTTCACTTCCTGCTGAGCAGCAAACAGCAGACAGACCCAGTCAGAGACCAGCCGGGGAACATTTAGCAGCTAAAGAGCTAAAGATATTTCCCTCAGGAGGTGGACCAAAACCAGAGCTAAAAGAGAGAGAAGACTGAAATGATGTTTATCAGGAGACACAAACTCAAGTCCACATCAGTCATCAGGTTGAACTGGAGCTGCTGCAGCTCTTTGATCAATAGTTTAAGAGGTGTTGAGTTTAGAGACAGTGAGTCACTTCAGCCATCGTTTCATTTTCTAACCCAATCAAACTTCAGTCATCGAGACGTCCGATCAGAGCAGTTAGCAGTTAGCATGTGAAAATATAAAGGATCAATAATAGAACCCTGAGGAACCCCGAAAGTAATAATTGACTCTGCTGGTTCTGTTGTGGAGCTACTCTGTGCCCCTCCCTCCCCCCATCATATGACACTTATTGATTAATGATTGATTCATCGGTGATGTGTGAGTGCTGTGACTGACGTGTGACGTCGATCCATCGTTATTGATCGTCCTTCATCTAATCTGTGAAAATCAGCCCCAGTTTGAACTGATGTGACGTTTTTTTTTCTGAGTGTTTGACAGAAAAACACACATTTCATATTTATTATTACCACTGTCGTCCAGTGAAAACCTTGTATCTCCTAAATGTCAGCCGTTCATCAGACGGGTTCGTCTGGATGACATTAAGTCAGCTGACTGCAAACATTAAAGTGGAAGTTACGAGGTTTTCCCACGACAGCAACGTTATCTAAGAGCAGACGTCACATCCTGTGATGTAGCTGCTGATTGGCTGACGTGACGTTCTGTCCTCATCAGAGAGAACGACGACGAACACCTGAGTGGACTTTAGCCCCGCCTCTAGCCCCACCCCACCCGCACTGAAAATGCATTCTGATTGGTCAGCTGAGAGACGGTGACTGTATTTTAATTGGTCAGCTGAGAGGCAGTGACTGCATGTCATTGGTCGGTCAGTATTTTGTTGCTCTGTAGGGATCAGACGTGTGAGAAGCTGTGAATATATTTGACATTAAATCTTTTCTTTCAGATCAGCTCACCTGATTTAATGCTCTTTATTCATGTTCGAGGACAGCAGCCACTTCCTTTCACACAAAACGAGTCGTGACGACCTGTCCTGTTACTCAAAGCCAGTCAAACATCAAAACAGGATGAGCTGCAGCACAGAACCAGAACCAGACTGGGCCAGGACCAGGACCAGGACCAGGACCAGGACCAGTTCAGTCACAGCCAGAAGCTGATGTTTAATGCTAAGTTTAATGTCACCGCTGTTTCTTTGTGTTAGAAATAAAGTTCATTTGAATATTTCTGTCTGATAGTTTCAAGTTAGTTTCCTATAAAAACTTAAAATGTTTTAATATTTCCAACATTAACAGGATGAACTTTTACTTTGGAAAACAGGTGACTTCCTGTTACGCTTTGTGTCATTTAGGAAAAAAACATCCTGCAGAATCTTCAGAGGAGCTTTTGTGGTTTTTGTCCTTCAGTTTTTCTCTCTGGACCTGTCTAAGTTTCTAACCCTGGCTCTGGTCCTGGTCTTGGTCCTGGTCCTGGATTTTCTCTCTGATTTGTAAATATGTTTGAACTCGACCGTTTTATATTTTTACTGTAAATGTCATCAGAGTATTTATTTAGCTTGAAATTAATGTTGGTGCTATTTGATGTTTCATTTGTTCATTTTTATTTTATTTTGGTAAATGACTCCATGGTGAAGCCCCGCCCCCTCACTTCCCTCCTACAAAATAAAATACACAACAGGTCAACATTATGACTGATGGAGGCTCTATTTTCACTTTGTTCTTTATCATCTGAGAACTTTTCAGGATGGAAACTAAAACCCGCCCCCTCGACGCCGTGTGATGTCAGAGCTGTGTGAGGTCATAGATTGTGATGTCACAGACGCCTCTTTGCTTGCATTTATTCACAGATAAGACGAAGCATCAGGCTGCAGGTGGAGTCGAACACTGAGGACCAAAATGTTCAGCTCAGCGTCCATCTTTATGAATCTGACAGGAAACACCTGCTTCAGAAAGGATGAAAAAAAACAGAAAAACAGGTGTAATCAGTGGGTGGGGCTTCATCATTACCTGAGGAGGAGGGGGAGGGTCACTGTGTCGTCACTGTGTTTTCATTGTATTTAAATCTGTCGGTGATATTTTAATCTCTGTAGGAGGAAACTTCTCACTAACACCTGAAACATTTTACTCTGTGAAAGGACGACTTCAATAAATCGCATCAAAGTTTCTCTCTGACTTTTTATTTAACCCAAAAGTTCACACAAAATGCAAAAACTGTCAAAGTCGATGATTTCATAAAAACCAACCTGAAACACTGAATACAGCAAAACTACAACTAATCTACACTGTCAACTTTAAATTAACTTTCCAAAAAAACTAGTGAAAAACCAGAAAAAGACAATCAAGAAAACAAACAAAAAAAAAGAATCAAAATATCCGCAAAATCAAATTGGAAAACTAATTAAAATACCAGCATTTTCTTAAAATCAGCCTGAAAAATCAAATCCCGCAGCCGATTGATTCATGGAACAAATGACAGACGAGTCAGTGATCTGATTGGTCGGTTTTATTGCCATTAAAAGCTGGTCTCTGATCAGAAAGATTCATTTCATACGTCCACATTTAAAGAGCTGAAGACAGACAGTGAGCCGGCCGATGTCGCCCTCTGCTGGTCAGATTCTCTAACTACATCTGTCTGTTTCTGGATGGTTTGAAACGATCAGCAGGAATTTGAAGGTGATCTTATTTATAGTTTATAAGCTCAAACATATAAAACCATTAAAATATGCAAAGAGGTTAAATCCTGACGAGTCCTCAGTCTGTCTCTGAGTCTCTGAGTGAGCAGAGCGAGACCTGGACTTCTTTTTTTACATCTGAACTGTTGCTTTAACGCTTTGAGAAACGTCATCAGACAGAAACGTCTCCGCTGATCTGCGTGTCCTCATCACCACAGAGACGCTTCAAACACTCCCATCGTCGTCTCGTACCTTTGATTAAAAGATGGATATTTATTTTTCTTTTATGTGCAACAAGAAAACGTCTATCATGAAGCTTCTGTCTGTCCTGGATTATCAACCAAACTCCACGTTTATAAGAGACGTCAGAAATCCTCAAAACCAGTTCCAGCAGGTCGTCTGGTCCACTGATCCACAGCTGCTGGTTCTCAGTCCAGATCCCAGTCTGGATGATCTGTTTGATTCGGTCTGCTTCAGTCCTCCCATTCAGGTCTTCGTCCCATGATGCATTTCAGTCCAGAGAACTGGTTTCCTTATTTTTGCTCCTCGATAAGTTTGAAATGTTTTTCATGTCAAGGTCCAGAAATCGTGCAGACATCCAGCAGTGACGGAGCCGAACGCTAAAGAAACGCCTCGTTTGAAGTCCAATCCCACAAACCAACATCGTGTCTGAAACGTGACTTTAAATCACGTTACGGTGGCATTGTGTCATTAACGACTGTCTCTGGGTGGTCAAGCGGCAAACCTCACATCTGCAGCCAATGAGAGAAGAGCACGGTCACCATGTCAGCCATGTGTCTTTAACCTTCAGGTCTCCTTTTTGGGGAATTTTACATGTGGTTGTTTGTCAGATAAAAATATTCTTTCTTGTTTTGTTAAATGATCTAAAAATATAAACTGATGTTTCCTAAAGTACAGCTGATGTTAGCCTGCTGGAGAAGCTAACGATGACACTGAAACACTTTTCTGTTCTTAGTGTTTGACGGCTGGAGGTTTACAGCAGGAAGCTATCGTAGCTTATTAGCGTTGTCTCACTGCCCTTTTTATTTATGGCGCAGTTAGCAAATGAGCTAGCTCAATTACTCAAGTTAGCAAAAAGAGCTAGCCTGGAGCCTAGCTTGGTGCTAGCAAGTTCCCCGTCTTTTCTTTTTTTCACTCATATGACTTTCTCACCATTAGAAATTGGGATGCGATTAGCCTAGCTTAGCACACAGACTGGAACTGAGGGGAAACTGTTTTTTTGTCTGAATCAAACCTTTGTGACGTGACCGCGTCTTCCTCATGGACCTTTGTCTTTTCCGCAGGTGAAAGGTGTGAAATCATGTGATGTTTGTATCAAAATAAATCTTTCATCATTATGTAACGTGTACAAACTTCACATGTGAAAAGTGCATTTTAAATCAAACAGAATTTTCTGATTTCTAATCAATTTGTTTCAATAAAGAGAAATTATTCCAGAACTGATTCTTGAAGACTAATTATTCACCCAACCATCACCAAAACGCCATGAGAGAAGAGCTGTTTCTAAGGTCCAGTTTTGTCCTCGCCATCGCAGCATCTGATCGTCGCCATCGCGGCGTCCCTTCCTCGTTTCCTCTCAGCTCAGAGCTCAGATGGATTTATCAAGGTCCCACAAAGTCAAAGCGTGGTTGTGTTAAAGGTCTTCACTCAGTTCTTCATCAGACTAAAATCAAAGTACATTAAAAGTTTAAAGAATCTTTATGGCGACGTGTTGAGACTGCGGTTGACCTCACAGGACGTCGTCGGGGTTTTCCTGGACGGGCGTTCGGGCTTTGCGTCGGCGCGGTCGCAGTGTGGTGAAGCAGGACGAGGCGGTGAGGGCGATGCGGCTCAAGCCCACGTTCAGGCAGTGCACCTCGGAGGTGACCGGCACCTCGGAGAAAAGGGCGCGGTCCCGCGACAGCCGGGCCAATCCTGCACCCCCGCCGCCGCCTCCGCCGTCGCTGCTCTCGATGTCTTTGACAATGTTGAGGATCTCCTGACGCTCCGCTTGCCGTGTCATCCCCCGAATGTTCAAAATGGCCGACACGTGCTTCTTCCTGGACGCAGAGGAGAAACAGAAACAGAAAGGTGACGAAAGGTGAGATGAAACTTCATTAAACTCATCTCGCTGTTCACACCTGAACTCAAACATGCTGGACGTTCACCGGCAGTGAGTATCTTCACTGAGCAGTACTACTACTTTTAGTAGTACTCGTACTTTGTGCGTTGAAGTCGAGTCTCGTAATGATCCCTGAAATAATAATAATAATAATAATAATAATAATAATAATAATAATAATAATAATTGACTCTGAATGTTATGTTACATAAGTCTCTGCTGCTTGTGGAGAAGCTGATGATCAGACTGTAGAGACATAAATATAATCCATACAGGTAACAAGAGAACAATAACAAGACTAAATATAGAACATAAACACACACACACACACTCACACACACACACACACACAGGCTCAGTGGGTTAAAGGTGACATTTCACAGCAGTGATGTCACGATGAAAGAGGAAGTGTTAATGCTTTGTCTTTAGTTTCACACACACACACACACACACACACACACACACACACACACAGGCAGCACCTGACCGATTTTCTCTTCGTCGTTTGATGTTTGTTCTCGCCACATTTTTGACTCTTTAATCGTGTTCAGGCTGCAGGTGTCGCCATCTTTGTTGTGGTTACAGGTGTGGTCACTGTTTACCTTTTGAGTCACCTCTGTGAATCCAGTTTAAACTCTGAACCCTCCCTCTGTCCTTCCTGCACACCTAGCATTAGCATTAGCACAGCTAGCTGATGATCCTCATTCAATTCTCACACCGCAGGTTCAAGAAGAAGAAGAAGATGAAGAAGAAGAGGGTTTGTTTGATTTGTTCACACCTGATGTCCGGAAACTCTCGGACCAGAACTCCGACCTCCATCTGGATGGAGGGGACGTCCTCCAGCTGGATGATCTCTGAGATGTGAGCCAGAGCGCTGTCCAACCAGCTGGACGGAGACTCCTGACAGACAGACAAACAGATAGACAGATGGACAGACGGACAGACAGATGTCACATGTGCTCGTTAAGTCAAACTGCGGACTCTCAGGACTGCGGCCGCACTCACCAGGTCTTTGAAGAGGACTTTGATCTGTTTGCCTTCGTCTCTGAGCCGGCCGGCCATCCTCTTCCTCATCTTTATGGAGGTGCAGATGATTCTGCCTCGCATGACGGAGCGCAGGTACTCCATCACCACCCGCCGGTGGACCTCAGCCACCAAGAGCTGAGAGCCACAGATAGAGGGTTAGAGAATCCTGAACCACATCGGTCCCCCTGACGGCCAACCAGCTCACGGCTTCAGAATCACATGTTCATCATCGCGTGACAAGCGTGCGTACCTGGTAAGGTGGACTCTCCATCCGGCGGTACTTCTTGAAGTGTTCCTTGATGAGACCTTCTATCTGTTCGTATGGCTCCGGGTTACTCAACCACTTCCTCTTCACCAGGCGCTCAAAGAAAGGCTGACAGACAGACAGACAGACAGACAGACAGACAGAGAGACAGACAGAGAGAGAGACAGACAGACAGACAGACAGACAGAGAGACAGACAGACAGACAGAGAGAGAGACAGACAGACAGACAGACAGAGAGACAGAGAGACAGGCAGAGAGACATGTTTATCTCTTCTGGACTTCTCACCCTGGGTTTCACCTCGCAGGTGCACTCAGCCTCCCTGGTTGATGGAGGCTGAGTGCACCTGCAGACACGACTCAGGGCTGAAGTGTTTCTTCCTCCTAAGCAGGTTTACTGCATCAACAAGGTAATCAAAGTATAAACTGCAGTAATTTCAATCAAACTACACAAACCCAAACTAACTAATCTGAGCTAAACTGTAAACTAAAGTAAAAGACGTAATGTTTACAGATGTTTAGTGTTTCCAGATGTGCGTCATCAGCAAACGTTCACAGAATAAATAAAAGGTTAAAAATTAAATCTGATTCCAAAAGCTTTATTGCTACAGAGACAACAGAGGTGTGTCCTGAGCACAGAGGACAGAGAAGGTACACAGACTCAGGTGTCATAAAGAGACACATAAAGAGGTGTGTGTGTGTGTGCGTGCGTGCGTGCGTGCGTGTGTTTGTGTGTGCGTGTGTTTGTGTGTGTGTGTGTGTGTGTGTGTGTGTACCCTGATGTGAAGGTACAGGCGTTCAGACAGCACTCGGATCCCCTGCTGGATGATGTGATCCAGAGCTTTGTTGGCTCGACGCAGAGAGTCCTCAGTGACGGACAGATCACACTGAGCACAACGCTGCACGAAACCTCTGCACACACACACACACACACACACACACGTTAATAAATGGGGACCGTGATTGTACACCCCCTCAGTGAGGACCTCAGTCCATGTCTCAGAAAATGGACTTCCTGTTTGTTTGTACCTGAATGGAGGACAGCAGTTGACCAGGGCGATGGTTTTGGACACATATCCGTCCTCGTTGTCTCCGAACATGCCGCTCTGCATCCCCTCATGAAACATCTCAACCTTTCGCTGGAAACTAAAACAAGAGAGTCGCAAAGACAAGAATCAGGATCCTGATCTTTATCAAGCTCCACAGTGTTCAACGAAGCTCATACACCTGTGTGCACCTGTACAGGAAGTCGGCCAGGCCATTGAGGCTGCACTGAGCCACTCTGGAGCCCAAACTGCTGTTGATGGAGGCAGAACGCTCCAGATCCACCTGCAGCCTCTGAAACAACAACAGTCAGAAGGACTTTAGTGAGCTCCTAAAAACAACCTGAGGAGGCTTTAAAACCTGCTGCAGGCAGAAGTTTAACACGACGTAGACTTTGTTGTCAAAATGACTCTGTCATCATGTGATGACGGAGTTCAGGTGGAGGTGTGTTCATGGACACTCAGTCCACGTCACTGGCCCTTTAAACTGTCCGGCCTGAGCTTGTTCCACTTTGGCCACCAGAGGACAGCAGTTGGTTCGATGAAAATGAATGATGTCAGAGTGTGTGTGTGTGTGTGTGTGTGTGTGTGTGTGTGTGTGTGTGTGTGCGTGCACGTGTGTGCGTGTGTGTGAGCAATCAGGAAGCGCTCCGTGTTGACTTTGGCTGCAGTTGAAGGAAAGACTCAGAAAACAATCAGTGTACCAAACACCATGTAATCCACCGTTATGTAACACTAGAGTCTGATTCGCTAACCTCAACCGGCAGGAAACACTGACTGGTATTTGGACCCGTCAGCTCAGACCCACACCTGCAGTAACCATGGTAACCGAGGGGGGTGGCATGTACCTGTATGACGGTCTTGGCCAGAGTGATCTCGTACTCCTCGATGTGCAGAGACTCCAACCACCTTTTCTCCTCCTCGTCCAGTACCTGACTCAGCTCTGTGGTCACTTTAGCCTATGAAGGGAGACCCCGGGCATCAAAACAAACGCACCACACGTTTAAACACAAGCTACAGGACATTCTTAGGCTGTAACAGACCATCACAAACAGCACTGCAGTAGAATAATGCTCCCCCCCTCGAACCAATCAACATCTGCTATCTGGTGTGCGATCAAAAACACGCAGGGGCGTCCGGTTCATAGCCGGCATGCAGCTCGTAGCATTGTGCTAACTTCTCTTCTCTGTTTTCTTTGTCGTGTTTAAAGCACTGTGTAAATAAAGTTGAGTTGAATGTGTGTGTGTCTCACCCTGACAGAGTTGAGACAGTCCAGCTCCAGTCTGTCCACAGCGTCTGAAGGCAGCAGAGGACTGAGCTGAGAGCGGCTGAATGGACTCGTGATGCACACTGTCCCCAGAACGTCTCTGGATCAACACACACATAAACAGCCTGCTTTTCACACAGGAAGTCCCTCTGGGGACCAAGAACCTTTAAAAGATCTCAGGAACAGCTCAAGGTGCAGAGGAGGCCCTGGCTCCACTGGGCTCAGTAATATTTAACATTCAGACAGAAAGAGTGTGTGTGTGTGTGTGTGTGTGTGTGTGTGTGTGTGTGTGTGTACCTGTTGTATATATTGTGCAGCCAGTCCAGCAGCGAGTAGATGTCAGTGATCTCCAGCTGATTGTCAGTGATGGCCTGCAGTCGCCTAGAAACCGCCTGGTGGTAGCTCTGCACGTACACCTGAGAGGTCAAAGGTCAAAGTACAGTGTCATGTGATCGTAGATGAAGGGTTGAAGTTTGAAGGACAACGTGGAGACATTTGATGAGCTGCTTTGTCTTCAAATGATCAATAACTATAAAGACTGAAGAGACTCAGAGGATCAGTGAATGGATGAATGAATGAATGGATGGATGGATGAATGGATGAAGTTTAACATGAAGTTAATTAACTTTAAAGAGATTGGTTCAGTACTGATTCTGAGTCACTGGATGAGGCTGCAGGTGAAGAGCCTCGTCACGCCCAGGTGTGTCCTCACCTGGAAGGGCTGGTACTCCTCGGGGTAGATGGACACCACGTTCCTCTTGGCGGCCCCCAGGTCCTCCACCACCCGGGCGCGGAGCCGGTCCAGGTATCCGTCCAGCTCTCCGGCCGTGAACTCTGTTCTCTGAGGCAGAGAACCGTTTGCGGCCTCCTCTACCGCCTCTCTCCACCTCTGCTTCAGCTGGCGGGGCCTCGGGCCCCCGGGGGCTGCAGCCTCACTGGCGGCCCAGTCTTTATCGGCCTGCTCCTCCTGCTGCAGCACCTGTACACTCAGACAGACAGGTGAGGTCAGCTGACACCTGTTACCTGGTTCATGACATTTCCTCTCTTTACTGGAACACAGTCAGTTTGTGCCTCTGGGGATAAAATCAACCGCACCCACCTCGAGCAGGGCGGGCCCTCCTGGTTACAGAACGCTCTGAGAACGAATGAGAAGTCAGGACTCACCT
>NC_135080.1:692500-710000 GCF_051107435.1 Chaetodon auriga | reverse complement strand
CGAACATGTTCCTCCTCTGCACCTCCTCAGGACCAACTCCTCGTCTCTTCATGTGTACTTATACTCCCTACCTCTCTTTTCCTTTAATGTGCAGGTTCAGTGCTTTTCTATCATGGATGTAAGATTAAGACCTCTGGTGGTCTGATGTTCTACCACACCAGTCTACAATAATCACAGCAGTTCTACTGGTTTAATTGGGAAAAAAGAGGGCCAATACCAGTGAACTCGAACAGGAGACAAATGTCCAAATGTACACAAATGGCCTCAAAAAAGGACTTAACTGGTGTTTTACAAATTTCTGATGTATTTTGTGTTTTATGTTACTCAAGGAAAATTATTGGCACGTCCTGCGAAGGCCGACAGAGCAGCTTCCAGATCTACGTCACCTTAAAGGTGGAGCATGAAGGGTCCATACGGAGACACAAACAGTCAGTGTTCAGATTGACTGCAGGAGGCGGAAACACGTAAAATTTCAGTTTAAGAAAAAATACTGAAACTTCTGAAACGTCCGTCCACATGAAAAATATGAAATCATCCAAGTCACACGTCAAACAAGACGTCAGAGACATGAAGTTCACATAAACCTGTTTGGACGAGTTATTTGTTGTGTCTGTCTGTAGCTCCTCAAAGGGTCGGATGCAGGATTCCAGCCTCTGTGGTCTCTGATAGGAAGCGGTCCAGCAGCTGATAGCCGGTCAGAAATAGTTTTATGGCTGTTCAGACCTTCATCGGCTGCAGGAGGACGTGCTAATCATTGCCTGGTCCTGACAGGCCTCAACACGAGCCTCTTATCGGCTGAGTGGAGTTATGCAACTGAAGAAAGCCTCTTGAACAGCTCACCGAGCCGTCAGGAGAGTCTGAGACCAGTTCAATGGACGGATGAACAAAGTCAATAGAAAGATGGAAGACGATGCAAACAAACTGAGGTGACGTGTCTGAACCCAAATCTTATCTTCAAAGTCTTATTTGCGTGTTGTGTTTTCTTAGCTAGTTCAATAGCTAACGTCATAGGGCAGATTTAACCCCCAGAAATCTACCGTCTAACAGTGTTTGTCATCAGACTCCTTCACCAAAGACAGTCTCACATCACTGCAGAGACACGAAGGACAAACTGCTGCTTCGACTTTACAGAGTTTAGAGTCTTTCAGGTGGACTTCCAGTTTCATATTTTACCTTCTACCTGAAACCTGCAGTAACACGTCGACACACAGCCTGCAGAGTTGCTGCTGCTCTGAACTGTGTAATATGACCGTGGATTAAAGACACACACACACCCCACGGTGTACATCTACTGAGTGTGTGTGTGTGTGTGTGTGTGTGTGTGTGTGTGTGTGTGAGAAGAACACTAAGACATCACTGCCGCCTGTCTCTTCACCTCAAGATAAACTCTACCTGGAGACAATCTCAAGGTCAAAGTGAGTCCAGTCCTTCATCTGTCCATCTATGTGTCTCCAGTCTGTGTGTGTGTGTGTGTGTGTGTGTGTGTGTGTGTGTGTGTGTGTGTGTGTGTGTGTGTCTGACGTGTTACCAGCATCAGTTTTAAGCATCAAATGACTCAAAGATTTACGACGCTGTGTTTAACAGGAAGCTCGTTTGGGTGGAGATTCGTCATTATGGATGAGTTTCTACGCAGATGATGACGTTCTGTACGTCTCATCACACCACCACTTCATACGACACGTCAGAGAGACAGCAGAAGACACACCAGAGACAACAGAAGAAGACACATCAGAGACAGCAGATGAAGACACATCAGAGACAGCAGAGGAAGACACATCAGAGACAGCAGATGAAGACACATCAGAGACAGCAGATGAAGACACACCGGTGCATTCAGTGCTGAGAAGGACGGTGGTGTTTCCTGAGACAGAGACCATCAGTATTTTTTACGTCCATGTTAAATGTCTGCATTCTGTCTTACTATGTGTCTAAATGAAACCTCTCTGAACACATTTTGAGTGAAACAGTCCATATTTAGTCCTTTCATTATTTCATCTTTTCAAAATAATTCCAGCACAGTGACTTCATCAGGTGAGGATGATGATGTTAAACACCTGCATATCTATTTATTTAACGATATCTCAGAAGACGTTTGTTGATAATCATCAGTGTGCAGGAGGACAAACGGACGTCTCTTCATCCACCGCTCATGCAGAATGGAGGGCGTTGATGGTCTTGTTGATGGTGTTTGATGCTGTGCTGCATTCCTTCTGTGCAGAGCGGCTGATCTGTATCTGTTAGCTTAGCTCTCAGCTCTGCATGCTGATTTAAGAAGCCAGAATGCATGAAGAAAACAATCAGCAGCAGCAAAGTCAAACACAGGTCAAACGCTCCGATACACCTGAGCTCAGCATGGGGAGTGCGTCAAACAACACGTCAAGCGGCGGCGGAAAGCAACAAAGCACGTTTACTCAAAATGTACTTTAATGGGTTTGGATTGTTTTTCTAAGAGATGTTTCCTTTAGTTTTGATCTTTGCTGGGACTGAAAGTGTTTCACCTTTTTAAATGTTGCAGCACGTTTTTGTGCACAGGTGTTTGATTTTACTCTGCAGGTGTTTGATTTTCTTTCAGCTGTGCAGACAGTTATTATTTTACATAATGTGCAGGTGTTTGATTTTGTTTGATGTGCAGGTGTTTGATTGGACAAAACTGACAAAACGTACTTACTTAGAAAGCCCTACATGGTCAGGCACTTTTCTATCTTGAAGAGCTCTTAGTACCTTATTACCCAACTAGAACACTGTGCTTCCAGAAGGCAGGCTTACTTATGGTTCCTAAAGTCTCCAAAAGCAGAACTTTGAGCCGGAACCTTCAGCTGTGGAACCATCTTCCAGTCTTTGTCCAGGAGGCAGACACTGTCTCTACATTAAGAGTCGGCTTAAAACTTTCCTTCTTGATGAATCTTATAGTTAGGGCTGGCTCAGGCTTGGCATGGACCAGGCCCTGCTTATGCTGCTTATCTCGCTACGTGAAGGACACTTGGTAAGTATTGAGGAGAAACATCTGAAGCAACAGAAAATGTGTTTTATTGAGTAACTGTGTGATGTTTATCATTCACACTGGACTCTTGTTGGTTTGTATCTGCGGGTCGTTCTGCTTTAAGGTGAATCCTGTTCAGTGTTTTGTATCTGACATCAAACATACAAGCATGTTGAACGATAGCTAGCAGCAACCAGTGAAATCAGACTGACACAAACATGGCTAGTATAATAACATAGTTTCTCCTCTAACAGGGAGCAGCTCCTCTAGCCTCAGGATGTTTGGTGAACATGGCTCTTGCTCCATCACAGGGACAACCTGAGCTTACCTGCGTCAGATAGCATCAGTCTCTGACCCTGACCAGCACTACAGGTGTGTGTGTGTTTAAATGGTACATAACCATGATGCAGGTACAAACAGCTCTGACTTCTGTTAAACAATGACACACATGCGCGCGCACACACACACACACACACACACACACACACACACACACACACACACACACACACACACCTGATTTGCTGATATGGTGGTTTAACACCACCTGAAAACAAGCCCTCGTCTGAACATCCAGAACTTTCTCTGAGCCGAGTCTTTGTGTGGTTGTTCTATTACAAACAGCAGAGAACGTTTAGCAAAACTGGATTCAGGACTCTGGTCCCCGGTGGTTCAGCCTAGCGGACCTGTGAAGACCTCTGATTCAGTCTCTGAGTAGAAGCCACCTTTGCCCTTTAACTCAGTGGTATTACAGCGCTCCAGTGTTTGTGTGTGATTGCAGTAATAACAGCCGACAGCTGAGTCAGACACTGATGCAACATGTTCCCTTCAATTACAGCTGCACCCAAAACGTGGTTCTCAAGCTTTTTCTGTCGCACCACATGTCCAAGAACTGTGGTGTCAGACAAAAGCTTCATCACAATCATATATTTAATGAATGAGTCATGTTTTCACTGCCGTCCAGAAAATTAATTGATCACAAGATGAGATGTAAGAGTGAAGAACTGGAAAATAAAGTTGGGCGTTTTGACTGAGGAGCAGCTTCTCTTGTTTGTCTTGTTGTTGGTGGTCACACCGTTCACAGTAATTCATGATGATTGGAGTTTTTAAAAGTCGTTATCATAAATGTTTGTTGAAGTTACAACATAAAGCTGATAAGCTGTTATCTAATCAACGCTGATGTCGGGATCAGCCTCAAACATCCGGTATGAGTTTCTCAGAGTGAATATTTCCTGTTTTTTTCAGGAAACTCTTTTGGTTTTGGACTCAGACCAAACAAAATATCTGACAATGTCACCTTCTACTCAGGTGATCGAGATGTTTTTAGTGTTAATCTTTATCGTCATGTTTTATATAAATCAATATAAATATGAACATACAGTTGCTGAAGATGAAAACTGGCTGGACTGAACACAATTAATCTCTGGATGAGACTCCCAAAGATGTCAACACAGCTCTTCTCACCACCACCATCACAGAAATCAATGAACTCTGACAGTCCTGGAGAGACTCGGGTATTAGATCAAGATTGCAGCATACAGAGAAGAAGGTTGGAATCCAAGATCAAGAAAGCTCGAAGGGACATGAGTCACCTAACAGAGGTGCAGAGAGGCGTCATGGCAGACAGGTGTGACAGACAGGTGAGGCTCTAGAGACGACCAAACACAGACTCACAGGTCTGGCTGCTGGGCTGAAGAGATACACCAGAGAAGCAGATGCCTGTTCCCCAAAGACCCATCCAGACCCTCCAAGAGCTAAGACTGAGCAAGACTGGAAGGGCACATGGGAGAAAGTGTGGCCGCACGATGTTAAAGAGGCGGAAGGTGATCAGGACTGAAGGGGTGGAGTTACCAGAGGACAGGACACCAGACATACAGGACAGCTACAAGCTACCAGCTACCTGGATATCCCACAGGCCAAAGGGAACCATGATGGCGATGAAAGGAGGTCAGCCATAGAGAAATACCTCCAGAGGGTGAGACAGATGTTGAGAAGCTGGCCCAGTGACAGGAATAAGACTCAAGTCATCAACATGTATGCCCTTCCAGCTGGAATAGTAAGATGACCACAGGAGGAAACAGATGCCACTGATGTCAAGACAAGAAAGCTCCTAATGATGCATGGATGGTTCCACCAAAGGTCCAGCACCCTGAAACTCTATAAGCACCAAGATGAGGGTGGACCAGGATTAGTGAGTTTCAGAGTCATAATCCAGGATGAAAAATGAGTATAACATCACATAGTGGACATGATCCAAGGTGCAGACTGTGCACAGATACTCCTGAGACAGTTCAGCTCATTGTAGATGGTCGAAAGATGGGACAGCGTTCACTGAGAGGCAGAGACGAGTCTGGACAGAGTACAGGAACATCTCTGCCACGCCACTGCAAGTGAACAACAGAGCTAAGATCCTGTTGGATTTCAAGGTCCAGCGTGACAAACAGCTGCTAGCTAATCAACCAGACATCATGGTGGTTGATGAGGAGCAGAGGAGGCCACCTGTGATGGAGGTGATGATCCCAAACGACAGTGACATCAGGAAGAAGGAGCTCAAGAACATCGAGAAGGAACTGAGGGAATTACTGGAAGAGGTGACACAGTGGGAATCATACAGCAGAATAAGTCATTTAACATGTAAACAAGGGTGTGGAGGAACTGACACCACACACACACACACACACACACACACACACACACACACACACACACACACACTAGAATCATTCATGACAAAACAGCAGAGTAAACAGGGTATGATAAACAATAGACGCCCTTAGAAAGTTTCCAGGACTGGCTCAATACTTATAAGATCACACACACACACACACACACACACACACACACACACACATACACATACACACACACACACACACACACACACACACACACTTCCCAAAAACATTTCAGTCATTGTGGAAACTCCGGGAGAATCACAGTATCACAATAAAACCACCTGAGCTCACTTTCACCAACCTATCTGTTCATACCTGTCTCTGTCTCTATGTCTCTATGTCTCTCGCTCTCTGTCTCTCTGTCTCTCTGTCTCTATGTCTCTCGCTCTATGTCTCTGTCTCTCTGTCTTTATGTCTCTCTCTCTTTTTCCACTGTCCATTGTCGGTGTCGGGGCCTAAAATAGCCGCAGAATGTCGGCAGAAGTTGATAAGATCATTCAGGGTGGTATGAAAACAAACTGGATGACAACTTTTACAGGGGGGGGGGGCAAAGAGAGAGGGAGGGAGAGAATGGGAGAGGGAGGGGGAGACAGAAGGAGAGAGAAAGAGAGCAAGGGTTCACATAAAACAAGTGATTGTGTATGGGAGGAGGTCGTAACAAGGGGTCTTCACAGGTCTGACATGTTGGACCCTTATCCAAAACTACTTTGGACCGAGTCCATCTTGGGTCCTGGGTTGGTTCTCGCCAAGTGGACCCTTGAAGAACCACCACTGAGGTGCCCTTGACCCCCATAGGTACTCCAGTGGAGCTGCTCTGTGACCAACAGATCAGACTGTGGGTGCACTGAGCATGCTCAGTAATAACTTGTGATCAGCACGTTCTCATATAGCATTTCAACAGCCCAGCTCCACACAGCATCCATCTGCAGGCTCTGAGTCTATGTTTCCTTGGGTGAAAGTTATTTTCGTCAATCCCCACTTGCTGGTGTGCTGAGCTGGTGTTTCCTTGACGTCAAGGTCAAAGAGTAGATGTCAAAGATCAGTTCTCTACCTGGTCTACACACAGTCATCGATTCCCCGTGGGTTGGCTGATGGAAATGAATTGCTTAATGGGTAATGAGTTATGTTCTTACCTGACAGCGGCTCTCTGGGTTTGACAGCATCCACCACCTCCTCCTGCACCGGCTGCTCCTCTGGACCCTGGGATGAATGGTCATTCATGGACTCCCTCTTCAGCTTACCCAGACCCACCATCTTCATGAAGGATAGGCGACGGCTGTTGGAGTCACACTCGCTCTCTGAACAGTTCAGCTCACCGTTGATGAAAGACTCCTTACGGGAGTCACGATACTTCCCCGCAAACCTGCAGGGACGTGAAGACAGAACCTCCTCAAACCTCCATCATCCCTCTTTACCTTTAAAACTCCCATCACCATCAAGTTTCCCTCATGTTTTCTTACTTCAACAAACTCTTGTCATCCTGCCTTACCTCAACAAGGTACCTGTGTCCCACTAAACCTCCACACTCTCTAAACCTCCCTCCAACCTTACCTTGTCCCTATTTACCTTGACAAACTCTCATCAGGTCTTTGTACCTCAACAAACTACCTTTCCCCTTTTTATCTCAACAAAGTCCCATCATCCCTCTTTGCCTCAACAAACTCCCCTTATCCCATGTTACCTGAAAAAGTACATGAAGTACTCCTGTCTGTGTGAACCTCAACAAGCCTCAATCATCTGTCTTTATCTCAACGAGCTTTCATCCTTGCTTACCTCAACAAACTTCCTTCAGAGCTTCTCCTCCCCCTCTTCTTCTTCTCTGCAGGTGAAGGTGTGCCGTGCAGCGACCCCTGTGGGGAGGGTGTTTCACTTCCTTTGCTCCTCCCCGACATCCTCAGGTTCTTCCCCAGCTTTCCCAGAGTCTTCAGCGGGGACTTGAATTTGAATGCTCCCTTCCCTGATCCTCCGCCTCCACCTCCACTTCCCCTTTTCCCCTCGTTAGCCTCATTCTCATCCTCTTCATCCTCAAATGGGTTGCGGTCCCTCGGCCCGTCGCCGTCAAGAAGAGAGCTGCCGGGTGACCAGTGGTTGCCATGGCCACCGTTGCCATGGATGCTGTCATCCTCGTTGTCGAAGGGGTTGTGATGGTGATGGTGGGGGGTGATGTTGAGGCTCATCCTGCGCAAGATCAAAGCGTTCTCTAGAGTTGGACCGCCGCCTTTCAGGCGCACTGGGAGGTTTTTGAGGATGGGCATGATGCAGCTGGGGGAAGGGGGACAGGGAGGGAGGAAACTGGGGAAGGAGGGGAGAGAGGTCAATCAATCAATCAATCAATCAATCCATCAATCAATCAAAGAGCTGAAATTTTACTGGTCACTTTGACAAGACTGTTGAGTTTATTTCTACTGGACAGGCTGAAGTTTCCAAACCAAACCAAGGTGGAAAAAGAGAAAGCAATAAATCAATAAGTCAACAAAGCCGTATTAAACAGAGACATCAATGATCCACAAATATTCAAAGAGTTTCCAAGAGAGTAAAGACACCGTTTCGTTTTCTTATAGACAAAATCAACATTATCTTCAAAACTCAGTTTGTGTGCCAAGATATTTCACTTCCTGTTCCTGCAAACAGTTCAAAATCACTCTTTCAGCAAATCTTACAATGTTGGCTCGCAGTTAATTGGCTTTCTTTGTGGAGAACACCTGGTCTGATGAGGAGGGACGGCATTACTTTGGTTATTAATGAACCAAAACCAAGAGACCAGGAGGCAGAGCTGCAGTCCTTCATGCCTCTCTGAGCTTCCGTTCCCAGAGTTGACCCAAACATGTGGGAAGTATTCTGGGGTCAGTTTTTCTCGGGTGCAGACAAAGTTACTCCCCAGGAGGAATCTCATCTGTTTACATTCCCCCAACAGTCCTCGGCCAAGAAGCGCAACACTTGCTGGCTGAGCGAGTTTCCTCCTTGGAAAACTCTTAGCCAAACTCTGTAACTCTTGTCGTGGGAGATTTCAGCCTGTGTCATCTCTCATGAGCTGCACAGCTACGAACAGCTGGTGACAGATGCTACACGCCCTGCTAACACACTGGACCAGTCTGACTCCACCATAAAACAGCTGCGGCACCCCCCATACACCAGAACAACCTGGTCCTGGCTCAGAGAACGTCCTCGTTTAACAGGACTTCGGTCACCACAGCAACGCATCAGCCTCCTCTTCCTCCTCCTCCTCCTCCTCCTCTTCCTGAAAGACGTCCGGTTCAGTTTAGGCCCAGGTGGACGAGGGACACACCTACTGAGATATTGCCTACGAGCTGCCGACATTAGCTAACAGTGCTTTAACTTTTCGTGCTTTAAGCTAATTTTGGAACTTTAACTAAAGTAACATTCTAAATTCAGGACTTTTAACTTGTAACAAAGTATTTCTACTCTGTCGAATTACAACTTTCAACCCTCATCACTTCTTCCACCTCAGGTGCAGTGATGATGGGAGGTAACATGACAATCATGATCATCTGAACCACCGGTTTGGAAGCTTAAGCTTAAGTTCAGTGCTCGTACAGGCAGAAGAGTTGCTGATCTGGGTGGCGAATGCTTTGACAGTGTCCAGTTAGCATATCAAAGACGGCACAGGTGTGTCGACTTACACAACAGACAGCAGGTGAAGGTGTTTGACTGCTGATCATGCTGCCGGTGTGTTTTACCTTCATGTGAACGCACCCAGACTGACCCTTAAACGATCCTCACTGTGAAACTGCACTCACACCCAGCGACACCCAGTCTACAGGGTAAAGTTTAACCAGGAAACTGCTCCACAATTCAATACCCGCCTCTCTGCTATGACTACAAAACATGCTCAATTCTGATTGGCTGAAGAGTCAAGGTGTATTAAACAGGTAACCATAGCAACAATACAGATGCTTCAGTAAGCAGTTAACTAACCTGATATTAAACTGACTGCAAACGCAGATTTAAACACAGCAGACCTTTGGTCTTTAGGTGAGCGGACATCATGTAAGACATACAAAGACACATGAAGATATATGAAGACGTACGATGACGTATTGATGACATATCAATGACATATTGATGACGTGTAGTGCGTCACTGACAGAGAGAGCAGGTCAACAGGAGGCTTCTGCTCATAAAGCAGCTGAAGTCACATATTCACACTGCGATGAACAATTAAGACATAAAGTCAGGAAACATTAACAGACGGCAGGTTTCACTGATCAGAGATCAGCTCTGTGTGGCCTCTGTAATGATTCATGGAAAACTTCTTAAATAAAAATCTGCCTTCAGGCGATGAAGGAATGATTGTTATCATGGCGGTTTTCAATGAGTAAACGCTAATAAGAATTCAATACTCAGTTACTGAATGACTTGTTCGAGTGGACATCACTTCCAAAATGTCCTCTGAGAGGACGCTTATGAAACCAAGAAACAAACACATCAAACATGCAGGACAGTCACAAACGTCTGGTTTGGTTTAACTTTCAGAGACATCATGTTCACACATTATGGACATGAACACATCATCGCCTGTGAGACGTTACACAGGTGTTTATTACAGAACAACACGATGGTTCAGGTGTTTGTGTCACCTGGTGAACGTCTCTTCTGTCTCTCTTAGCTCTGTGTTTGGTCTCCTCCAGCTCCTGAGGGAAATATCTTTAGCTCTTTAGCTGCTAAATGCTAAATGTCCACCAGCTGACTGAGTCTGTCTGCTGCAGGTTCACCTGAGAAGATTAACCTCTGGAGGTTCATCACAACCAGAGACCCCAGCACAACGTCATGCACAACAAGAAACACCAGAGAGACGTCCAAACGTGTCTGTGAACGTCTCTGCGAGTCTGATTCAGTGTGTGAGAACTCGCCGTCTTTAAGGGACAAAACGTCCTCATAACGTAGATTTAGAAATTTTAGGGTGAAGACGGGTTAAGGTGAGGGTTCGTCTCCAGGAAATGAACGTAAGCCTGTGTGTGAGTGTGTGTGTGTGTGTTTGTGTGTGTGTGTGTTTGTGTGTGTGTGAGTGTGTGTGTGTGTGTGTGAGTGTGTGTGTGTGTGTTTGTGTGTGTGTGAGTGTGTGTGTGTATGTGAGTGTGTGTGTGTGTGTGTGTGTGTGTGAGTGTGTGTGTGTGTGTGTGTGTGTGAGTGTGTGTTTGTGTGTGTGTGTGTATGTGAGTGTGTGTGTGTGTGTGTGTGTGTGTGAGTGTGTGTGTGTGTGTGTGTGTGTGAGTGTGTGTTTGTGTGTGTGTGTGTTTGTGTGTGTGTGAGTGTGTGTGTGAGTGTGTGTGTGTGTGTGAGTGTGTGTGTGTGTGTGTGTGAGTGTGTGAGTGTGTGTGTGTGTGTTTGTGTGTGTGTGTGTGTGTGTGTGTGAGTGTGTGTGTGTGTGTGTGTGTGTGAGTGTGTGTGTGTGTGTTTGTGTGTGTGTGAGTGTGTGTGTGTGTGTGTGTGTGTGAGTGTGTGTGTGAGTGTGTGTGTGTGTGTTTGTGTGTGAGTGTGTGTGTGTGTGTTTGTGTGTGTGTGAGTGTGTGTGTGTGTGTGAGTGTGTGTGTGTGTGTGTGTGCGAGTGTGTGTGGGAGCGGATGTTGTTCATGTTGTTGGTTTTGCAGTCTCACGCCACTGCTGCCAGACACACACGCACACACACACACACACACACACACACACACACACACACACACAGAGGAACATACTATAAGAGTGAATGTACAGTACTTGTAAAGGAAAGTACTGCACAACTAAGGAAGCTACACACACACACACACACACACACACACACACACACTTGAGCACAGCGTGGAGGGTAAAGTGGGAAGTGATTCAGCGGTGTTGGTTCCATAAATACCCAGCAGCCCCGGCGGCAGGCTCAGGAAACCCACGCGGAGCCCAGCGGCGCTCACACACAACCTGTTTTCTTCAAGAGGGTCGCAGGGCATCGCGGAAGCTTCTGGACACAAACAATGGGAGCGGAAAGGACAGCGATACTGTGACGGTCAGAGGCGAAGGACTCCTGGGTCTCTGCTGCTCACCACTGGGTGTGGTCCAGTCACAACCACAACACCAGGACCAGGATGGCAGGCCGACCAGGATGGCAGGCCGACCAGGCGGCGTTCAAGCGTTCATCTGAGGCGCTCAGTCAGATCTTTTCTCTTTAAAGCTCTAAAGACCAACAGACCATCTGACCAGAGGCCTTCAAACTGTGAGGCACCTCCCGAGGAGGCCAGGCCTGCAGCAAAGAAACCAGGCCAGGTGACAGGGACAGGTGCACGCAGGTGTTCTAAAAACAACAGGAAGTGGCTGTGGCACACAGAATCCTTAGCAACCGACAGTCTACATCAAAAATCACACTTCTGTCAGAGCCTCATCCGAATGAACAGGCAGGAAACACGTATTTTTAGATTCGCGTGACTCACCGGAGGATATCATCATCTCCGATACAACCAGAACAAACATCCACAAATCCACCCAGAAATCACAAAAAAAGACTCCCAAGAACTTCCCTGAGAACCATCCTGTTTTTAACTTTCCTTCAGGATCACAGACACATGGCTAACAGGAGCAGCTAACAGGAGCAGCTTACAGGAGCTGCTAACAGGAGCCGCTAACAGAAGCAGCTAACAAGAGCAGCTAACAGGAGCTGCTAACAGGAGCCGCTAACAGGAGCCGCTAACAGAAGCAGCTAACAAGAGCAGCTAACAGGAGCTGCTAACAGGAGCCGCTAACAGGAGCCGCTAACAGAAGCAGCTAACAGGAGCAGCTAGCAGGAACAGCTAACAGGAGAAGCTAGCAGCAGCTGCTGACAAGAGCAGCTAACAGGAGCAGCTTACAGGAGCTGCTAACAGGAGCCGCTAACAGAAGCAGCTTACAATAGCAGCTAGCAGCTGACGTCACTGGTCTAAAACACAAAGTGTCAGGTTTGCTGCTTTGTGTCACTGGAAACTAAATATCTATTTAAAGTGTGAGAGAGACAAAAGTGACGTGAATTGATTCTATTTTCTGTCACAAACAATCACCTGACTGGTTTAGAAAGTAACCAGCAACTCAATTGATCAGCACGAACAGACTGCAGGTGACGTGAAGGTGAACCTGCACATCGCACACAAACATCTCTGAACGCCACACACACGTCCAGCTATGACAGACAGAAACACACCGGTGGACGCAGCACTTCCTGTTAGCGTCTTCTCTCTGCGTGTCCACACGCCCAACACGACTTTCAACCGTCAGGTGAAGGTGACGAGGTCACGACCTTTCAGCCAAACACAAACAGGAAACCGGGAAACCAGGAAGAGAAGCAGATATCCAATCAGACGTAGGCGCAGACCTCAGCCTTGACCTCCAGCACGAAGGAGACGAACGTCTGGTTAATCAGCTGATGCTGAAGGAAACGGCGAGAACGGTCAGTTCATTCCAAACAACAGCAATCAATCAAAAGCAGCTGATTGGCCACTTCCTGCCCAAACTTCAGCATTCTGTCCATTTTAACCTCAGCTCATCAGCACGTTTCCCCAACACACACACACACACACACGCACACATACACACGCACACACACACACACACACACACACAGACGGTGTGTGTTGTCTGTCTGGAAGCTGCTGGTTCATGAAGTGATTAGTGGACAGTTTGATGTGGAAACACGTCTGAATGTCATGAATAACAGACGAGGTCGTCCGTCCTGACATTCACTCCAAAACTCTGGATCCTACATTTCCCACAATGCAACTGCTCTTTCATTAGCCCCTCCTTGCCTGGTAAACAGACACATTTTCTGCTAAAAGGACAGATTTTAAGGAGAAATTTTCTGATTAGAAATCTGCTTCAGGGTGATTCAGGGTGCAGTTAGCCTAGCTTAGCATAAAGACTAGAAACAGCTAGCCTGGCTCAGTCCAAAGTTCAAAAACACAGCACGTCTCCGTGTTTGTTTTGGTGCAGATGAATTAAGGTGTTGTCACCTGACGTCCAGAAGTGCAGACTCAGCGGCACCAACACCTTCACCTACAGGTGAAGAATTAAAGCCTGAAAGCTAAATTAGCTACAACCAACCTCAAGCAAACTGCAGGTTTCAAAATAAGAGCATGGTACAGACTGAAAACAAGATAGATATAAATTTATGACACAGAAGTTTAACTCTGCTGCAGATTTAGAGTTTTTTAAATAAACATTGAGTCTGACAGTTAAAAACGCCCAATAAAAAAAACTGTGGAGCAGATGGTTAAGCTGACTTTATGGCCCTGAACTGATCCCAGATCAGACTGTGTCCACTGTAGAACCATCACAGTAGATGATTGATGAGAGCCGCTCTGATAAAAAGAACTTTAATGGCTCCAAAGTCCCATCAGCCACCTCTCAGTTTAAACTGCCATTGTGTCAGACTGGCTGAGTGGAGCTGATCAGTGACGATTGATTATCTGTTTTACATCATCAGCTCGATCACGATGACGGAGACGAATTACTGCGAATGTAACTGTAATCCCACAAGAAGTAATCAGCCTGATGAAAAGGTTTCAGTGGAGAAAAATGTGAATAAACAGGATTAAAACGGAAATATTTCTAATCCACTGAAACAGTTTCTATATAAGTATCAATATATTTAGATTCATAGGTACATATAGATTTCAATCAGGGAGTGATGGGAGTCATGCTAACATGAACAAAAAGTGTGTTTGCTCATTTAGTTTGACTTCCAGTAGAAGAAGCAGGACTGTTAACATTAGCAAGTTAGCTTAGCTTAGCCATAGAATATGAGATGTTTTAAAGGAGAAGACAAATTGTTTTCTAGTTCAGTTTTGAGTTGTTAGCTAAATATGACCATTAGCATTGGCTAGTTAGCTTAGCTGTTCTTTGAGGATCAAACTGTATCTCTTATGAATGTCACAGTCATGATTCACCACATTTTTCCATCTTTTCCAGTCAGATATGAAGAGATTCCTTCAGCAGGATGGACAGTTAACAGTCAGGACACACAGAGGACAAACTTCAGACGGAAATCCAGCATAATAAGAGCCGGCTGCATAAGATCGCCTGCAGGCAGAGACAGAGATCTGGACCGAGGCGAGAGAGGACTGATGAGGACCCTGAACACATCGTGACAGGAGGACGTTCTCGCTGATCCTTCAGAAACACGATTGTCAATGATCAATAATCAAACTGTCAGAGTGTGGGAGCGAGGTCACGGTTACCCACGCTGCATCTGTCCTTCATCAAGTAAAATCTGTCATCTCAGCATCGTTCATGAGTGAAAACAGCTGTTAGAGAGAAACGTGATGTTGTGTTTCCCTGCAGGGAGCAGTGCAGCTGGGACAGCAGAGACGTCAAACTGAAGGACGTCACACCTCCAAGAGACCCAGCGTCCACTTCTTCAGTCCCAAGACTGAAGTTAACAACAAGACAGCTGCTGAACTGAGGTCATGTGATCCCACACCTGAGCACAAACAGGTGAAGGTGCATCAGCAGCAGCTTTAAAGTCTCCTGAAGGTTACAACACGTCACGTTAACGTGCCTGCAAAGCGTCGACTCTTCATCCTGAAAACAGTTACTTCTGAGAACAGTATCAACTCATGCTCATGCTAAGGCTAATGCTAAGGCTAAGGCACACGCTTCAGGTCAGGTCAAAGCTCTTCGGTCTGATTAAGTTTCTAGAAAACAGGAAAGGTGCGGAGTGAAACCGAAGTGAAACCAGGAGTCAGAGAAGCTCGTTCACACTGATCCTAAACCACAGAGAAGCAGCAACCAGCTGGAACTCTGGTTGTGGTTCAGTTCAGGCTCTGCTTCCAGCCTCAGTTCTGGCAGCGTTCAGGCTGCTGTGATGTGTTCAAGAGCAGGACAGTACGGCTGAAATGATTAGTCCACCGATCAATCGATCGATCGATGGAGGAAATGATCAACAGATTGATCCAGAATGAAAAGAATCATTAGTTTAAAATGAGCTCCACCTCAACCAACTCCAACAGGACCAGAGACAAGAGGACAACAGACACAGAGGACACTTTACTGCACTGAAGTACTTTTACTTTCTCTACTTCTACTACATTTTCCTCATTCTACTTTTACTGTAGTATCAGCTTCAGTACTGTTCCTGAACATGGAGGACACACAGTCGGGGTGTGTCTCTGTGTTCTAACACTCAGCTTTATGACCTCTGAAGACCAGTAAAACTTTAACGACCGAGTGTGTGTGTGTGTGTGTGTGTGTGTGTGTGTGTGTGAGAGAGAGAGTGTTTCCTCATTCGTTATTAATCATTAATATGAAGCACTTTTCTGTTGTCTTCATCAGGACGCTCTGGATTTCTGTCAGCTTAACCAGGATTCCATGGATTGATATTATTATTATTATTATTACTGTTGTTGTTGTTGTTGTTATTACAGATGTAAGATCATGTTATGATCTATGATGTTTAGCTTTCTGGAGGTCACATGACCTGCTGATGGACAACATGTGAGGAAGACTGCGAGAAGATGAAGAAGCCTCGTACGTTAGGAGAGCTGTGTTGTGTTCAGTGTCTCGGAGAAGGTCACCGACCTCACAGCAAAGAGGTCAAAGGTCAAAGACGGACAGAGAAAAGTTCTATTTTCTGTCGCTCAGGAGGAAGTTAACATGTGACAGGAAGTGAAACACAGACTGGTTTCATCCTTCCAGCACAGTAACTGTAGCTTCACTCATTCATCCATTCACTCGTTCATTTTCTCTGTTATTCACATGCAGCCTGACAGAGGAGGAGGAGGAGGAGGAGGAGGAGGAAGGCAGGACTGCCTTTGCTCGTCTGCATTCTTCTCTTGACTCAGCACATTTAGAAACTATGTAGAAACCTCAGAGAATGTGTCAGTGAACGCAGCGCGGAATAAAAACCCTCTGTGGACACACACACACACACACACACACACACACACACACACACACACACAGATTTGTGATGTCATCAGTGAAGACGTCCTGATGAAGTTAAAAAACTCAAACATTTGACACAATGTCCTCAGACCACACACAGGGGTCTCCTCCAGGGGCCCCAAAACCAGACCTGGACACTGAGTCCCTCACCAAGACCAGAACCACGACGAGGACCGGCGTCACAGCTGCTGCTGGACCGCAGTGATTTCAAATGAGCTGCAGTGACCCTGAGACCTCCAGGGGCCCAGACCCGCACTGGGGGCCCGACCCGCACCAGGTGCATGTACCATACACTTTACCACATACCTTCCGTTAGTACTGCAGTGATGTAAAAGTACACGGAGGCAGTTCTGCTCTTTATTCATGAAACAGCAGAAAAGCCAAAGTTTGACATTTCCTGCAGCCCTGAACGCACCGTATTCCTCAGTGAGAAGTTACTGATGAAGACAGAAAAATGAGCTGAGTCAGCGATTACCACAAGTTTCTCTCAGGATCTGAACGAGACCACGACCCCACGGCCTTCAGACCGCTTCCACCAAAGCAGACCACAGTGATCCGGCTCGCCGTCCGCTGACCTTCAAACCTGCAGCGACGCCGTGAAACCTGAGCGCACCTGAGTCCAGACCTGCACCAGTCTGTCACACAAAGACCCCCTCCAGACCCGGATCAATAACACCAATCAATCGATTGACAGCATGAAGCCATCAGGAGCTTCTCTTGGTCACTGATTTCTGAGTTTTCAAACATTTCCTGAACGGAAGCAGAGAGTGATGAAGATGTTTGTTTCTGATCATTTTTGTCCTCAAACATCAAGAAAAATCTCTGAAAGTTTCTCTTCTCTCTCAAACTCTTTAGTCCTCCAGCAGGAAACTTGTCTGAACCCAGCCAGCAGACTCAAACAGTGAGTAAAACTTCATCATCATCATCATCATCATCATCATCGTGTGGTACTCAC
>NC_135080.1:670000-687500 GCF_051107435.1 Chaetodon auriga | reverse complement strand
TTTATTTACACATTTTTTCATTCATAATCTTTCTGTTTTGTCAGAATCTAAAGTCTTTTTCTCTGTTTTTAATTATTGAGCACATTGATTCACTGTATTGATTCTCTGATTGGATGTTTGATCATTGACTTGCTCATAGAAGCAGGTGTTACCACAGCTGGTCACGTTCAGACGGCCCAGACCTCGATGAGACGTTCATGGAGGTTATTTTGTCTCTGTGGGATCAGTGAAGGATCGAGCGTCTCGCCCTCTGTTAGTCATGTTAGATTATGGTCTGCTGCCCCCTGCTGGCACAAAGGTGAACTGAATGATCGAACCCCAAACATCAGACGAGTAACTTGTTAAACATGTAAATGAAGCGTTTATCTGTTTATCATTACAACCATCATCATCATCATCATTATCATCATCATCTTCATATTCAGAAAGTCTTTTTTCAACAGTGTTTTTATTTCAGGAAACATTTTTCATTATTTCACCTTCAGCTTGATTCATTGATTCTGTTTCATCTGTTCAACACGCCGACAGTTTATGAAGAAAACTCAGTTTTATTGTTACTGACACGTCAGATATTTTACATGTTTATTTTCTAAATGTTTCTCCTCATTTCTGCACACTGACTCGACATGAGCCCCCCCCCCCCATCAGGATCAATACAGCATCTGTGATTCTGATCAGAGCGAACATGACTGAACACGTCCAACTGATCATCGTCAGGATTGAACTCTCAGAATCCCCTTCTCATTGTTTGATTGGTAGACGATGGCGTCGTACCGTCCGTCAGTTAAAATGAGTTCAGTCAGTTCAAAACATTTCATTTAAGTTCAGAGGAGCTAACTGCTGCAGCTATCTTTAGCTACTAGCTGCTGTTAGCTAGTTAGCTCAGTTAGCCATGCAGCTAGTGGCTCTGTTAGCTGACCGCAGTCCACCTGGACCTGGAGCTTGGAGCACCGGATCAGGACTGAGCACAGCCTCTGAGACCCCAGGAGACCAGTTTAACTGTCCCGAGGTGATTTACAGCGGTACAGACCAGGACTCGGACTCTGGAGTTTGATTTTGTGTCTGTGGACTTTGAGCAAAGTCGGTTTTACGATGACTTGACGTGTAATTAAACTCGTCTCAGTTCAGTGAAAGACAGAAACTTGAAGTCAGGTGGTCTTTTTTCTGCTTAATAATCAAAACGTGAAAGAATTTTTCATTTTGTTTATTTATTTGAATAAAAAAGCGTAGAAGATGGTGAAACGTTGCGGACTCGCCGCTGCCTCGCGTGTGTCTTCCAGCCTCTTGAGGTACAAAGTGCTATAAGACGGGACGGGCTGCAGCTAGCCAGTTAGCATGCTAGCTTCAGACACTCAGACGTCTTTGGCGGAACAGTTTTTCCTCACTTTTAGTTGAGAATTCTAGTGACTCTGAAACGTTTGAAACTGAAACTCTTACGTGTTGCACCTTTAACATCCAACACGATCCTGAATTAGCTTGTGATGTCGTGGTCGAGTGGCGGCGGCGGCGACGTTCAGACGTAAGCTTTGGAGCTGCTGTGGTCTGAGGCCGGAGCTGCTCTGTAGATGTTCTGTCCTCGACTCGTCGTGGAGAAGTTGTATGAAAACTGCCTGCAGGACAGAAGAAGACACATCGCATTTTCACCTTTTGAACAACATTTGCTACTTGATAAAAGCTGCTCGTGGTTTCTTGGTTTGATCATCTGCGTGTTGAAGTGCTGAAGATCACTTCCTGCCCGCCATCTGCCTCAACGACACGTGACGTCACGTCAGGCGCAAACAACCTGTCCTCTGTGGTCTAAAGGACCGTGTGGACAAACGCCAGGATCACATGTGAGAGGACGCGTCCCCGTGTGGTGCTGACGGTTTACCGTGCGGGGGGGGTCGTGGAGCTCCTCCTGCAGGAGCAGCACAGCATTGATCCCCCCAGTATGGCCAGACAGGAGGCCGCCCAGCCCAGATACAGACCAGTACCCAGCTCGAACCTGCAGCACCAACACACCCAGGGTGAGCAGGAAGTCTCACACACACACACACACACACACACACACACACAGTCTGCAGAGTGTGTGTCTGACCTGACGCCTCCATACGTCGGGTCGTGGAAGTCGTGGATGACTCTGGCAGCGTACCAGGAGACCGCGATCAGAGTGAAGACACCTGAGCAAACGAACCAATAATCAATCAATCAATCGATGGATGGATGGAGAAAAAAGTAAAAGTAAAAAGTAAAATCCTGCTGCGACATGAACGCAGGAGACACAATAATCTAAAGAGACCAGAGACGAGGACAGCAGTCACAGGGGACACTTTACTGCACGCAGTACTTTCAATACTTCAAGTACATTTTCCTCATTAGACTGACATCAGCAGGATTTCACTTGTACCAGAGCGGTTTTACAGTGTGGTGTTTGTACTTTTACTGCAGTGAAGGACCTGAGTACTTCCTCCATCATGATTACAGTACATATACTTCAGATCATGTCATGGTGAACGTCTTGACTGCTGCCCCCCTCAGGGCACAATGTGAACTACACAACAGTAAATCAGGTCACAGTGTCCATTCAGACAGAAGACAGCAGAAGACAACAAAAAGACAACAGAAGACAACAGAAGACAACAAAAAGACAACAGAAGACAACAGAAGACAACAAAAAGACAACAGAAGACAGCAGAAGACAACATGAGACAGCAGAAGACAACAGAAGACAGCAGAAGACAACATGAGACAGCAGAAGACAGCAGAAGACAACAAAAAGACAACAAAAAGACAACAGAAGACAGCAGAAGACAACATGAGACAGCAGAAGACAGCAGAAGACAGCAGAAGACAACAGAAGACAGCAGAAGACAACATGAGACAGCAGAAGACAGCAGAAGACAGCAGAAGACAACAGAAGACAGCAGAAGACAACATGAGACAGCAGAAGACAGCAGAAGACAGCAGAAGACAACAGAAGACAACAGAAGACAGCAGAAGACAGCAGAAGACAACATGAGACAGCAGAAGACAGCAGAAGACAACAGAAGACAACAAAAAGACAACAGAAGACAACAGAAGACAGCAGAAGACAACATGAGACAGCAGAAGACAGCAGAAGACAACAGAAGACAGCAGAAGACAACATGAGACAGCAGAAGACAACAGAAGACAGCAGAAGACAGCAGAAGACAACATGAGACAGCAGAAGACAACAGAAGACAACAGAAGACAGCAGAAGACAACATGAGACAGCAGAAGACAACATGAGACAGCAGAAGACAACAGAAGACAACAGAAGACAGCAGAAGACAACATGAGACAACAGAAGACAACAGAAGACAACATGAGACAGCAGAAGACAGCAGGTGGACGTGATGTCTGAATGTCTCCATGGTTCCAGTCTCCACAGGACCAAACCAAACAAGACGTTCTTTCCCATCATGCCTCACATACCGGACAGGATGAAGGTGGTCCCCCCGGACAGGACGATCTGGTCCTTCACGACCTCCGACGTCCTGCCGATCTTGGTGCACTTGAGTCCCAGAACGGAGACGACGATGGAGGCCAGACCGAGCAGCAGGGCCGAGATCATCAGAGCCCTGCAGGCCTGCAGGTGAGCTGCGAGGCGGGAAACGGGAGCACGGACACAACGTTACTGGGCAGCAGCGTGATGACATCACGTCTCCACACGTTGAAATCTGCAGTTTGACTTCTGATGACTTTTATTCTGAAGGGCTGAAGCTGGAAATGAATTCAGCTGAAACCTCTTTCTCTTTTCAACACACGGTCGACAAACACGTGACGATGCACCTGACCACAGACTGAAGTCCAGGCTGAGCGGACGCCTGTGATTGGCTGAGCGGTAACCCAGCGGGGGTCTCACCTGGCAGCCCCAGCACCGTCTTGAACCTGCTGCACTGCACGGAGCCCAGCGAGGTGGCGGCACAGCTCATCCACAGACCCTCGAACTGCCACTGCCCGCTGCTCACGGACTCCATCTGACTCCTCACCTTCCACACCTGAGAGGAGGTGCAGCTGGACTGCAGACACCAGGACACCACGCCCAGAAGCAGACCCACGACCTGCAGGCACACCGCCATGCTGCTGAACGTCCCCCACGCACCTGGAACACCTGGACACAAGCGGCACGTGAGCACCGAGAACTAGAGACCACCGTGTGACGGGATCACATCTGAACCTGATCCAGGAGCTCTGATGTCTAAACCGAGGGGCTGAGACCACGTTCAGTGGCACACGCTGTCCCTCCAGTCTACACTTCCTGTTTGGGTCACATGATCTCCGCCTCAAGTCAACCTGAAACACGTTCAGCGTCAAATCAAAGACAAACATTGAGGCTGAAACATGATCCAGTCCCAGCAGTGTGACCCCCCCCTCCCCCCGACACCAGACCACATGGGTCCAGCTCACCTGTGAGGCGACCCCGCGGGCCGCAGGTCTTACCGTCGGCTCAGATTGGAGGTTCTTTGTCTCTGCTGTGCGTCCTGTGCAGCTCTTCCTGGGGCGTCGGGCGTCTCTGTGAACCTGCTCGGGTCCTCGGCGGTCTGCTGGTCTTCGGGGTTGATGAACTCCGGCACGTTGGAAACGCCTCTGAACACACACACTTATTGACACGCGAGAATCCCAAAGTTTCACCAGCGAATGTTTGTGACCGGGTTCAACTCGACGTCATCGAGAGCGTTTTATCTGCAGTTTGTTCAGCGTCACAGAGCGTTTGAGATCTGAGAGAAGATGACTCACTTCACGTGTTCAGAGTACTGAAACTGAAGTACTAATACCACGCTGTGAGCATACTTCATGTACTTAAAGTACTCCTGTATGAGTAAAGTGTTCCTGTCATACTGATTCATGTTCCCGCTGCATTTTATTTCAGCATTTTCAGCTGATCGAGAGGCTTTTTAAAGAGTTTACTGAGCTGAAGAAGAGGAGGAGAAGGAGGGAAGGAAGGAAGGAAGGAAGGAAGGAAGGAAGGAAGGAAGCCTTCATCCTTCAGCTCAGCACAAACACACATCAACACGTCAACAGCACAGAAACTGTGCGTGTGTGTGTGCTTGTGTGTGTGTGCTTGTGTGCGTGCGTGTGTGTGTGCCTGTGTGCGTGCGTGTGTGTGTGTGTGGCCGTTGGTGGACTTTAAACTGTTTTTATCAAAGCGACTTCGTGTTTGTGGTCACAGTTAACGACTCGGTCAGAACTCGTCAAACTGCTGAAGCTGTGAGTCGTCTTCGTCCACACGGGGACGTCTTCATCCTCAGTCCGTCCAGACTGAAACCAGCTCGACACGCCGAGTGCCTTCAGGTCCAGGGTTCAGGCTGGTCACAGATCAGTCAGCAGCATCGATTCTCATCATTTTACTGTTTTATTTCAAAGAAAACCACAAATATAAATAAACAGGAAGAGACAAACACTGAGGACACATCGGACGTCCTGACGTCCTGCTCTGGTTCAGGTTCTGGTTCCAGAGTCTGAAGACGTCATTTAAAACCTCCTGCTGGATCCGGTTCATCGTGTAAACTCGTCGGTGTCTTAAAGTGAGACGTCTGGCTCAGCGTCTGTTTGGAGACGTTTCATTGGCTAAGATCGGTCTCCTGGGCGCTGTTGCTCATTTCTACACCAGGTGTTTGTGTGACATCACTGCCCGAGGTCGTCGTGACTCCCACCTGTCTGTTAACTTGTCCCGGGGCCCGATGCAGCGCCGCAGCCTCGTCTGTACATTCTATACATCTTTACAGGCTTTTTTCCCATCAGCCCCGGCGGCTCAGCGTCCTACACGGAGCCTCCTCTGTCCCCGCCTCCGCCCGGCCCCCCGCGGGTTCTCAGGTCGTGCCAGAGTTTGACGAAAGGTTCTCGGTTCTTCCAGATCAGCTCGTGACCAAAGAGGACGTACCAGCTGGAGAGAGGGAGCAGAGAGCATGATGGGAAAAAGACCCAAACACAGACGACACACACAACTACAACAACACAGAACTACTGATCGTCTTCAGAGCTCCGCTGTGATTGGTCCAAACAGTGACTTACACTCCAAACATGGCTCCGCCCAAATGAGCAGCATGGTCAAAAAACCTCCATCCCAAAACCACACCCACTGTATCCATGGCAACGATGGCCTTCAGAGCCTGGAGGGAGAGGATCAGGTTATTATAAGACAGGTGAGACAGGTGAGACAAGTGAAGACAGGTGAAGACAGGTGAGACAAGTGAAGACAGGTGAAGACAGGTGAGACAAGTGAAGACAGGTGAAGACAGGTGAAGACAGGTGAGACAAGTGAAGACAGGTGAGACAAGTGAAGACAGGTGAAGACAGGTGAGACAAGTGAAGACAGGTGAGACAAGTGAAGACAGGTGAAGACAGGTGAAGACAGGTGAAGACAGGTGAGACAAGTGAAGACAGGTGAAGACAGGTGAAGGTGACTTACATTTCCAGCACTGAAGGTGAACATGGGGAGGAAGAGGATGGCCAGTTTGGCTTCGGGCATTTTGGTGCAGACGGCAGCGAGGATGGTCATGATGGCTCCAGACTGGAAACAAAAACCAGCTCACGTGAACTCGAGATCAAGAACCAGGTGAGATCACACCTGCTGACGGATTAACGACACGCTGACGGAGCAGATCATCCGACTGTGAGGCGCTTTAAAATGAAGCAGTGTTTAACCTGTGACTGAGGAAGTGAAACCACCTGGATCCAGACCCGGCTGGTCTACAGACCCGGCTGGTCTACAGACCCGGCAGGTCTACAGACCCGGCTGGTCTACAGACCCGGCAGGTCTACAGACCCGGCTGGTCTACAGACTCAGCTGATCTACAGACCCGGCTGGTCTACAGACCCGGCAGGTCTACAGACCCGGCTGGTCTACAGACCCGGCAGGTCTACAGACCCAGCAGGTCTACAGACCCGGCAGGTCTACAGACCCGGCTGGTCTACAGACCCGGCAGGTCTACAGACCCAGCAGGTCTACAGACCCGGCTGGTCTACAGACAGTCCGGTCAGGACGGCGTTACTTACGGCTCCCAGAGACGGGCCGAGCCTCCCGGTGGCCATCTTACAGACATAACTGACAAACGTGGAAACGACACCTGAACCGACAGAAAAGAAAAGTCAGTGCAAACATGGACGAGCAGCAAACATCAGACGTCAGACGGCCGATCCGGCGCGTCGGGCTGCCGTACCTGCGGACAGGTAGACGGCCATGAACTGCTCTCTGCCCAGCATGGAGACGGCGCTGGTGGAGAAGCTCCAGAGGACGTACATGTTGGCGGCCATGTGGAAGAAAGAGAAGTGGCTGAACGTGGACAGAAGCATCGGAGAGCAGAGCGTCCCTGCGGGGGACAGAGGACAACACTTTTACTTCCTGTCTCACTTCCTCCATGTTTGACTGGCCCCTCAGCTGCAGAGCTTTGGAACAGCGAGACACTCACTGGAGGACGGGTTGGACGTGAAGTATTTGATCATGGAGCGCTGCAGAGACGGAACTCTCCAACAGCAGAACACCAAGGCGTTCGCTGCAATGATCCCTGGGAAATAAAAAAAACAAACAGATTCTTAGAGTTCATTAAAGTTCAAAGCTTTAACGTCAAGAACACGTGTGTGTGTGTGTGTGTGTGTGTGTGTGTGTGTGTGTGCGCGCGTCCGTGGTGTCTCACCTGTGACCGACCTCTGACCCTCACTCAAGCTGTGCCACCACCGGTTGATCTGGAACACAAACAGCCAATCAGGGTTCAAACAGTGAGATCTCAGACCTGATCCACTTCAGACTTGATCCCTGACCACATGGGACAAGCTGCTGTTCACCTGGTCAACAGGTAACGTGTTTGAGCTGCGATGACATCACTGCTTACTGCTTGTTCAGTGTGTGTGTATGTGTGTGTGTGTGTGTGTGTGTGTGTGCGTGATGATCCTCATTTCCAACTCTGCTGTCTGAACATCAAAGCACTGATGATGATGATGATGATGATGATATACCTTCATCCTTCAGGCAGCGTTCACACCTGAGCCTGACACAGGTGTGTGACATCATCCTTCTCACCTCTTTGCGGACGTCTCCTCGTTTCTGAGGTCGCAGCTTCTCCAGCCAATCAGCTCTGACCTCGTCAAAGTAACTCTGGACTCGAGACTTGAGGGACTCGTACTGCCAGATGGCCGCCGCGCCGAAGGAGCAGCCTGTAAACTGACATGGAGTTAACACCTGACCGTGACATCACCTGACTGTCGTCTCCATCAACAGGCGAGCTTCACCTACCCCCACAGTGAAGACCAGCGGTTTGAGGAGGCGCCCGAAGGCCCGGGGGGAGCCAGGTGGAGACTGCTGCTCCCAGTGGGGGGTGGAGGTCCGTCGGGGGACCGCGGCCTCAGAGGCCTCTGTGTGGGGGGGTCCCAGCTCCTCCTCCACCCTCTTGGATTCTGGTTTCTTGGCGGCTTTCCTGAAGCCGCATCTCTGCTGGAGGCTGTGAGGCCACCTGATGGACAGAAGGAGAACTTCAACCACAGAGACTCACCTGGAGGACCAAAGACGTCACTGAGGACGTCCACGTCTGCTCAGTGTTCAGAGGACACCGGGGTCACTGAGAGCGTCTTGCCGTCCGTCAGCTGCTGCAGGTCATGTGACTCGTGTGTAAAACTCTGATGATGGAGTCAAAGGCGTGAAGACGAGTCTTTGTTGAATAAAGCTTTGGTTTCATCTCTTAGTGAAAAGTGTCAGACTGTGTTTGAACTGATCAGAGACCAGCTGTTAAACCAACCAGCTGTGTGTGTCAATGAAACACACTGACATTCTTCATATAAAGGGGTGAAGTGTATGAAGTGTATGGTGACATTTCTTCATCCTCAGAGCTGCTGCTCATCGTCATCATCATTTTGTCCTGACTGAACCACTTCAGACGGCTCCATGTTAACTTTATTACGTGTTTTTTGGGTGAGGCTGAACAGCTGAAGCTGTGACGTTAGTTATATTAACGTTATATGGCAAACAGCTGCTGAAAGACCTGAAAACCAATGTCACTAATATTTCACCGTATTTATCTGAGTTTTAGAGGGAAAAACATCCAGAATAAACTGAGAACGACGTTATTAAACTGTGCAGACACATAAATAGTCGGACAAACACACAACCGAGCGGCCGTTAGCTCAGTTAACGTTCTCTTAGCTACACAGCTAGCTTAACGTTAGCCGGCTAACATCCGCTATAAAATAACTGCTCTTGAGCGCGAGCGGACACTGGCAGAAGCGCGGGAAGCGGCCGTCTCCCCCCGGCCGTGGTCACTGACCTGCCTCCCCTCAAACAGCTCTGTAAAACATCTTCTCTGGTCAGCCTGGGCATGACGGCGCAGCTCCTCCAAGCCATGGTGGAGCCCGGTGACCAAGACTGACCGAGCCCGACATGTCCTTCACTTCCGGTTCAACACGGAGCTCCAAGAGCCGGTCAGGAAGCACAGCGACGTCTAGAGGACAGAGACAGACACTGCACGTCTGAAACAACAACAACAACACTCTTGCATATACATGCATGTATGTATCTCAGTGGCGCATTGTTTTTGAAAATAACTTCAGTTCTCCGTGCAAACATAAGATAAGATAAGATAAGATAAGATAAGATAAGATAAGATAAGATAAGGCTTTATTGATCCCTAAGCCATTACAGCCAGCAAATATTACAAAGAGCAGAAAACAGTGGCGCAGAAAGGTCAGGATAAAAGTACATAGGACATAGAACAGACTGTCTGTCTCTGTCTGTGTTACATAAATATATTTTATAAAATGACTGAAATCACACTTTGTGACACTTCGAACAACCAGCCACTTTAACCCAACACGTTTATTTTGAAGGAATGAGCAGCGGAAGTCCAGTTGTTGTTTCCGGTGGTTGTGTTTGGTGTGGTCTGTGTCGGCTCGGCTCGGCTCGGCTAGGCTCGGAGCGGAGCGGACCAGCAGACGTACTATTATCAGTAGTAAACCTGTGTGTGACCGCGGAGGAAAGATGGCGGCTCCTGCTCTCTCCAGTCGGGCTGGCTCGGCGGGCAGCCTCGGGAACAGCCCTACCATGGCCTCCGGCAGGCTGCCGCACGGCGGCGGCGGCGTCGGGCCCGAGCTCGACTTCAGGTCGGCGGCCCGCATGGAGGACCTGAACCGGCTCATTCAGGAGTTCAGCAAACACGACCAGCGGGAGTACGACGACCAGCGGGCTCTGGAGATCCACACGGCCAAGGACTTCATCTTCTCCATGCTGGGTGAGGGACAAACACACAGACACTGAACGCAGCAGGCGGGGGGGGGGCTTTACGGGAAACCGTGTTTTTCTCCCGTTGACTGGAAGCTGCCGGTAGACTGAAGCTAGCCTCGAACCGTCAGACTCCACCTGTTCTGGCGCAGCACCTGGTTCATGTAGAGGCTGATAGTGGAGGGCAGGTGGAGGCAGAGGGCTCTCAAACAGCACCCTGAGCATGTGGGTGTTCCTCTGCTCCTATCAGAGGTGTTGAGGCTGGTCTACCTGTGCGCAGCTCAGGTGAGATGCAGACCTGCTGAGAGCATCAGTGTGACAAACAGTAAATGCTAGAATGAGACAGGGTGGATTGTCGCAGTCATAAAACATCTCTGTGATCAATGTTGCTTCTGTTTGCTGATTCAAAATCAGATCCGAGGCTAAAACACTGCACAGACAGCAGGCAGCGGCGTCCACGTGACAGACCTCCACCGCGGATGTGCACGTGTGTGACCGGCCAAACATACGTGCACATCTGTCCACTCATTGAAGTGAATGAGGAGGCTGTGTTTGTCCACACAGTGCTGATGGCAGCACGTGTGGGGGGGGGGGCGCTGTAATTCCTCCTCCTCACACAAGGCCTTAAACGCACCACAGCACCTGCTGGTTATTTGAAGGTAACCTGAACTTAAAGGTGTGAATGCTCAGCTCAGTTTTAACAGATCCGATGAGTCGTCGCCGCCTGCTGTTTGAGACGGTGTGTTCCTCTCACAGTGAGGTCACGCCCCTGCTTCAGTAAAACTTTATTAGCAGCAGCGACGGCTAATCGTGATCGCAAGTGAGAGGAGGAGGAGACGAGGAGGATGAACTGCAGGTTTGACTTCAGAGTTTCATCAGGATCCTGGATCTCCTCCAAGATCTGGATTAAAATAGTAGACCGCATCACACTGAACACACACACACACACACACACACACACACACACACACACACACACTGCCTCCATCTGACTGAGCTGCTCAGTTACATTCAGTCATTAAATGCTGCGTTCGAGTGCACTGACAGTCTGTAGCAGAGCAGAAAGATTCCTCTGGTTCCAGATGCAAATCAGATGGTCCTGAAGACATGATGTGGACAGACGTGGACAGGTCCTGTCAGCACAACAGTAGTTTCCAAAATGTCCAGACGGGCAACAACATGATGTTTTCACCCCTCGTATTTATCAGCAAATATCTGCTGCGTTGAATCTTATCAACAAATTGATGAGCTAAAGATGATTTCTGTCCGGCTGCTTCCTAAAGGACAGCGTCCCTGCGTCCCTGCATCCCTGCGTCCCTGCATCCCTGCGTCCAGCCTCCTATCATCAGTTTCACATCTGAATAATCTGATGTTTTTGATGCATCGTCATCCAAGAAACGCACAACGACAGCACGGCACGAATAAACAACATTAAACCAACTTAAATCAGCAAACAGCCAATGAGATTAGAGATCACTCTCACCTGACTTTTACTGATGAACCAACAGGAAAACACAAGTTTACCAGTTTATCCATCAGTGAGCATCCAATCAAACGTTCTAACTCTCCTTCAGACCTGGATTATTCCGTCCTCAGTAATAATCTGCGTCTCTAAAACGGCCTCAGTGATTGGCTATGTGTCTTATCGTCACTGGCTCGTGTCAAAGTAAATAAAAAGAGAACCAAATATCTCCCGTTTGAAGCCGACCAAGCCTTTTCCAGGACCCTTCCTGTTGGGTAGCTGGATGTTCAGGTCTTTATGATTATTGTTTCATTTGATTACTGCTGAGGCTGTATGTACGTTCAGGGTGCCTGTATCTATGTAGGAAATGGTGCATTCATCGCCTTTTGTGAACACGTCATTCATGCGTGCTCGATCTGAGCAGGAAGTGGATCTGTGGATCTCGATGGATCAGTTGGTGCTAATAGTTTGAGGCAGTGACGACTTGCAGCACGTCAGCTCAGACTGATACATGCCAGATCAAGTTTCAGGAGATCTGTTTGTACCATCGTCCACAGACCACGCTGCATCAGTTGTGTGGCGGTTCACACAATATGACACTGCGTGCTCTTTGTTACCTTATCAGTTTATAATATGATCTAGTTCTTTATCTAACTGCGTCTTGCCTCCATTGTCCCACAGGAATGGTGCAGAAGTTGGACCAAAAGCTCCCGGTGGCCAACGAGTACCTCCTTCTGTCGGGGGGAGTTCGGGAGGGTGTGGTGGACATGGACTTGGACGAGCTGAGCGTCTACGCCCGTGGCACAGACTACGACATGGACTTCACCCTGCTGGTCCCGGCGCTCAAACTCCATGACCGCAACCAGCCGGTGACCCTGGACATGAGGCACTCTGCCCTGGGCCACTCCTGGCTCAGCCTCCGCCTCTTTGACGAAGGAACCATCAACAAATGGAAAGACTGCTGCACCATCGTCGACCACATCAACGGGACCACCAACTACTTCTTTTCTCCAACTCTGGTGGCCGACTGGTTCTACCAGTCCATCTCCCTGGTCCTTCTGGAGGTGCAGAAGAAGCCGCAGAGAGGGATGCCCAGAGTGGAGAAGGTGGAGAGGAATGGCACCATCATCTCCATCATCCTGGGAGTCGGGAGCAGCCGGATGCTGTACGACATCGTCCCGGTGGTGTCGTTTAAAGGCTGGCCGGCTGTTGCTCAGAGCTGGCTGATGGAGAACCACTTCTGGGACGGGAAGATCACTGAAGAGGAGGTGATCAGCGGCTTCTACCTCGTCCCTGCTTGCTCCTACAAAGGCCGCAAGGAGAACGAGTGGCGCCTTTCCTTTGCTCGCAGCGAGGTGCAGCTGAAGAAGTGCATCTCATCCAGCCTGATGCAGGCATACCAGGCCTGCAAAGCCATCATCATCAAGCTGTTGTCCCGCCCCAAAGCTATCAGCCCTTACCACCTTCGCAGCATCATGCTGTGGGCTTGCGACCGCCTCCCAGCCAACTACCTGGCACAGGATGACTTCTCTGCCCACTTCCTGCTGGGCTTGATCGACGACCTGCAGCACTGTCTCGTCAACAAGATGTGTCCCAATTACTTCATTCCCCAGTGCAACATGCTGGAGCACCTGTCGGACGAGACAGCCATGCTGCACGCCCGCAAACTCTCCTCAGTGCGCTCTGACCCCGCCGAGCACCTCCGCACCACCATTGAGCACGCCAAGGCCGCCAACCGGCTGACAGTGGACCTGCAGTGGCGAGGCAGTGCCAACAACCTGCCGTCACCGCAGTCCGACGCTGGTGGAGAGAACCAGCCGGACGACCGGCTGGCCAAGAAGCTTCAGCAGCTGGTCACGGAGAATCCAGGAAAGTCCATCTCCGTCTTCATTAACCCAGACGATGTCACGCGACCACACTTCCGCATCGACGACAAGTTCTTCTGAGACTGAGAAACGTTCTCCCAGACCTCTTCCTCATCCTCCTCCTCCTTCTCTTTGCCTTTCTTCTCCTCACCTGGTGCCCCACCTCCTCTGAAACTTTTATTTTTTACATTTTTTTATGTTTCTCTGCCACAGAGTGAAGTGAGGTGATCGTCTAGTTGTGTCTGCCACAGTTTTTTATTTTTTTATTTTTATTTTTCTATTCCCTGTCCCCTCTTCCCTCCTCTTTCACTGTGTGCCCTGTGTTTTAACCTGCTGAATGCCTTTTAAATAGACAGCTGAATAGCAGCAGGTTGTTTTTAAAACTGAGGGATGAGGAGAAAATCCACCTTAAGATGGCATCGCTGTTCCTTTGTCACGGTAGTTTAATTATCAGGGATCCTGCAAATGAGGCAAAAGCAGCAACTCCTGAAGACGTCACAGAAGCTTGTTCAAAGTGTACTTTGGGTTCACTGATCCAGGTGAAGATGTGGTAGCTTGTAGTGATCAGGTAACATGAAGGTAGTTTTTTCCACTTTATAGTATGACGTAATCACGGCCGGTCATTGCAGCTGTAAAAAAAAAAAACCCGTAACACATATTCTTAAATTGAGCTGTAGCTAATATTTACAAAGTTTTGCAAAAATGACTAATTATTCAGTAGAAAATGAAAAGTCTGAGCAAAGATGTTCCAAACTTTTGATCACAGAAATCTTGTCATTTAGAATCTGATGATCGTGTTTCAGTCATAAGAAGTAACTGTTCGGTGTATTATGAAATCATTTCAACTGCTTGTTCTCATAATGACGACACGTCCAATCAGAGTCAAGAGAAAGTTCCTTCGTCTCACAATCGTGACCTGTGAGATACTCTCTGACATATGAGCTCAGCGTTGACATGGTCGTTTCCAGGGGATTCTTCGTCCAGCACTTTGTCTCTCGAGCTCAAAGCTATAAAACTGTCTTTGCTCTTTTAAAGGACACTTTAAGCAGCAGCACTGTTAAACAGGCCGCCGTGTCAGACACGTTCAGGAGCGAGGGTGAAAATGGCAGAAGTCTCAAACTCAGGAGTAAAGATAACAGAGTTCTGTTTGAAGGTGGATTTTGTCCCTCTGACGAATGTCTTAGCCCCGCTGGGGAATGATGGTACTAACGTAGAAACTAACTGTAAATAGAAGAAAAATGACTGAACGCTGCTGTGTGTAGGCAGACAGAGATAGAGACTGATGATGACGATGATGATGTTTGGACTACTTTTCGTCTAATTTTGCACAGAATGTAAAAACACACCACTTCTCCTCTCGATGGTGGACGTCGTGTTCGTCCCGATGCCGAAGCGATGTATCATATCAGTCGACAGGTGACACTGCTGAAGAATGGTCCCACTGCATGCTTTAGATGTGTATATTAACCAGTGGAATAGTAGCAAGTACACAGTGATACTGCAGTAATACCTCATCAGTGTCTCTCATACGCAGGGTGCTGACCAGAGAGTAACCTGGTCCAAACCTTCACCATGACGGATGTCTGAGAGGTTGATCTGGAAATATTCCTCTTTCTCGACCTTATTGACGGTGTGAACAGATGCAGTGAAACTCCTGCGTGGACTCTTTGGACTGTTATTGAACCTCCACAGACACAGTCATTGAACTCATCACAGACAGACTGATGAGCGCTGAGGAAACTGGAGATGTGAACAAAGTTTATTCTCCCAAAACGTCTGAATTGGTCTGATCTCGCGCCTCGTTCACACGTACAGGATCTCGTCACGCTGAAGACACGACGTGACGTCTTTCATCATACATGACACTTCTGGAAATGCATTGTTGTTGCCCGCCGCTCCTCAGAGACTTTGAAGTCGTCCAGAAGTCACTACAGTTCAGTATTTATGCAAACGTCCTCTGGCGTGAAAGACCACGTCAGTCACGTGGTCATCAGGTGCTGAACGACTGAACGACCAATCAGAGCCAAGTATGTAAACCACATGACGGGTTCACTGGGGGAGGGGGGGTAAGCCTCTAACATCGGGTTCCTGCCTAAATAGAAACGACCAATCAGAGCCGAGTCTGTGGACTTCATTCATTTACAGCCGAGAGACGACGGCGAGTTCAGAACCTGCCAGTGTGAACGAGGTGGATCAGCATCACTGTGTACTTACCAGCCACAGTTTAACACTCAGGTTAATCCGCTGCACTGGGACCATTATCAGCCGAGTGTCACTCTTTTTATCACTGGCATCTCTCCACTTATTCCCGTCACTTTCTTTGGTTGTCATTGATTTCAATAAGCTTCACTGTGTCTTTGAGACCTCATGTGTTGAAGAACCTGACTGAACTTCCTTTTCTGCTGCTTTATTTGTGTTTTTGGGTGTCAAAGGTTCGACTCTGCTGCAGCACAACCAGCAGGCTGACCCTTCGCCAGCGACGTTCAGGATTCATTAAAGATGGAGGAATCACGTCTGTGATTCAACAGAGTTCATTCATATAGATTCATCAGTCCAGTTCTAGAACTGAACCTTTACGATAGAAACCAGGTTCAGTCCAATGGCAGAGCTTGAAGTTCTGATGCAAACATTCAAATCTAATCTGTGTCACGTGTCCCTGCAGCTCAGGTGGAGCAGCCCACCTGTTCATGCCCACTTTGAACAAAGGTATCTATGACACTGACTGTCAGAGCATCATGGGAGTTGTGGTTGGTCCTGAGCTGGTTGTGTTGAAGGCGAGTCGCTCCCAGTTTGTGTTTCCGTTGTGTTTTCAAGTGTCCCAAACATTTCCAGAGAAATGCCAAAAAACCTGCAGATATCTGACTGGCAATGTGATCCATACCCTCATCCTCAAGTGCAATTAGTGAACACACACACACACACACACACACACACACACACACACACACACACACACATCATGTAGCGCTGAGACTAAAAGACACTCCAACTCTGTTAGAAGTGGTTTTAATGAAGACTCTGGTGGACCACAGGACACCAACCCTCCACCCAATCCCACAGTCCAACACTAACACACACCAACACACACACTCAGATGATTCTCACACCATCAAAGTGCCACACACATACACACACACACACACTCCTGCTTGGTGGAAATGTAATCATTGTGTTGTTCTGAGCGCCATGACCTTTGACCTTACTCCTCTGTTTGTTCAGAACCTTTGAACTGTGACTTCTCTTTTCTCTGTGTCCTGCTGCTCTGCTGTGTTCTGATGATCATTTCTTTGTCATGTGGACTTGGATGGTTTGGTCCTTCAGATGGCAGCTTCCCGTCTGTGAAGGTTTCCACTAGAACTCACTGTACAGTAGATCCATCATAAAGTCTTTTAAGCAGAAACTCTCCCGCTCGCCCTCGCAGTCTGTTCTCCGTGAGCTCCTGCAGATCATGTCTTCAGGTGTTTCCTGCTCGTTAGCAGGTCCAGATGCTGAACTAAAGGAAATCTAGTTACACAGAGATTCTTATTTGTTTAAATGATGAACACAGTGAGTCAGTGAGACACGAGAGAATAAGTCGTTTGTAGTGTTGTGCATCGTCTCGTGCTGAAAATGTGTTTTTGTGTTCTCGTCTTCAACCACTTTGACTTCAGTCTGAGAGGAAGCAGCGCTGCGGTTTACTGTCAGCGTATTAAATATTAATGTTAAATAGACGTCCGTCAGACTTCCTGTCCTGATGGCCGTGTAACTCATTTAGTGAGAGAGGTTGAAGACATCACTCTAACCTGAGTGGAGGAAGGTGGAGGCCTGCAGCGATTGGCTGCTCCAATCCTTTGAGCTCTTTGAAGGGAACGCAGCTGGTGCAGCATCTCAGTGATCTCCTTTAGGCACAGTTACGTCTCACTGCCACCAGGGGGCACCGGTGTGAGACGTTTATTTGTGCAGAAGAAGAAGCAGCAGCGTAAAGAT
>NC_135080.1:660000-665000 GCF_051107435.1 Chaetodon auriga | reverse complement strand
CAGCTCTCCACAAGCTAACAACTCTCCATAAGCTAACAACTCTCCACGAGCTAACAACTCTCCACGAGCTAACAGCTATCCATGAGCTAACAACTCTCTATAAGCTAACAGCTCTCCATGAGCTAACAACTGTCACAAGCTAACAATTTTCCACGAGCTAACAACTCCCCATGAACTGTCTATGAGCTAGTAACCATCCATGAGTAATTATCCAAAGTAATTATCCATATGCTAACAATTACCTACAAGCTAACATTTATCCTCAGGCTAACAGCTCTCCATGAGATATTTACTATCGTCAGCTAACAAACTCATGAGTGACATTGTGGACTTTGAGTGAACGTTCTGCTGTTGTCTCTCTGCTCTCTGACCCTCACAGATCACTGAGTGTCTGAACTGATCAGGGATCAGATTGTATTTGATTGTACGTGTTGAAACGACTGGAGATCAGAGGAGACAGACAGTCCGTGGCTGCAGTCAGCAGATGCTGGCTCACACAGACAGACTGACTCTGTGGGAGAAGAAGGATTTGAGACGTTTCCTCTGATTGGGCCCATCTAAAGCTGTTCGGCACGTGGACAGAATGAGGCTCCAGCTGCCGCAGAGCTGCTTCAGAGCGTCACATTTCAGCCGTCTTCAGAGCGTCTTGGATGCGATCAGATAGCGGCCTGATGTGCTCGAGGTGACTCAGTGTTCTGTAAACGGAGTCTTATTGTTGCTGTAAATAACCGTCAGATCTCCCTCAGCTCTGTGGCTCAGAGGAAACTGTGCTGATGTCAGTGAAGTCTGTGATGTTCTCTGCTGAAGCTGGAGTGAGTCAGCTTCTGCTGCTCAGAACAGACGCTGTGGAACATGTTCAGCCCACCTGAGCGCTGATATAAGTAAAGGAGCAGTCCCACACCTGTGTGAAGGTGAGCTGTTCAGACTGACACGGCGCCCGTGCTTCCACTGTACACACACAGAGCATGCAGTTAGCTTAGCTTAGCATTGTAGTGCGGCGCTCTGAACAGGAAGCTGTGCCTGAAAAGTCTCATGTGGATTAAGACTTTTATTTCTTCCCTCTGTGCTTCCTGGACTGTCGTTGGTATGTTTTTATGGGAGTAAACATGCTCTCATGTTTCCTAAAGGAGACGTTGTGTGTTTATAACAGGAAGTGTCATGTCGTCTTATTTTGCAAACCATTCTTGACTTCCTGTTTTCCTCCTGAACGGTCCTGATGGACTCCTGATGGCTGTGCTCTGTTTGCCTAAAAGGAGTCGATGCAGTGACATCTGTGCGTCAGCGTCTTCTGTGACGTCCTGTCTGCGTCTCAGCTCACCTGTGAACACCTGAGCTGCCGTTTCCTGGACAGGTGGAATCGAGGCTGGTGGAGTAGTTAGACCACGGGATCAGCTGGGGTTTGATTGACAGGACCCAGGCTGAAGGAGGCAGGGCCTGACATGGAGAGCGGCGCTGTGTTTGTGTACCTGCAGCTTCAGTTTCAGCCTGTTTGTTGACAGTCGGTGTGTGTATTGATTCTGGCATCACATCTCACAGATCGAGGACTGTTGTGACCCGCTGCTCAGAGCGGAGACACCTGAGACACTGAATGGACACGCACACAGTTTAGAGGCCGTCCGCAGAGCTGAGGCTCAGTCTCACATTAAGCAATGAGACGACGGCGTCTGTCCAACAGGATCCAACACAAACTGTGAGACACACACACATAAAACACTGTCACAGTTCATCACAGCTCACAGCATCATGTCCTCACAGCGTCAGAGGATGGACAGAATGTCCTCCAATCAAATCACTGCCAGGCATGATCCATGCTCTGATTGGTGAGTTTTAAGATGAGAGCTCTGCACACGCTTCCAGCAGCACCACACACACACACACACACACACACACACACACAGCCTCCACTGGAGATGAACAAAAGCATCATGAGATGCTGAGCTCAGCACAAACAGGCTGATGTGTGTGTGTGTGTGTGTGTGTGTGTGTGTGTGTGTGTGTGTGTGTGTGTGTGTGTGTGTGGGCCCCTCCCTGCCGGATAGCCTTTTGTTCTCTGTACTGGTTTCTCTGGTTTCTCTGGTCTCTGTCTCCATCGTTTGTGTTGAATTTGATTTAAACTTTATTTAAACTCTCAGAGGAAACAACGCAGGCAGATCACGTGATGCTCGTGTGCGTTTAGAGCAGCTGCTTCAGGATCTGCTGAGCAGGCGAAGTGACGTGAAGCCTTAACATGGTTTGAACACGCGTGTTCCTCAGAGCACGGCTGAGCTGAAAGGAGCTGGAGGTTCATTCAGCTTCACGTCTCTGTGTCTGTCTCTGTCTCTGTGTCTCCGTTCAGCTTCAGGAAACACAAACAGACGTTTTCCACTGATTCACCTGTGACTCCTGTCAGCTGTTAGCAGCCTTAATTTAACTCCACCTGTATTTAAAGGAGAGCCTCAGAGGACAGGAGGAGGACAGGAGGGGGACAGGAAGAGGGCAGGAAGAGGACAGGAGGAGGACAGGAAGAAGGCAGGAAGAGGAACTGTGACACGCTGCGAACATCTTCACTTCAACGCAGAGTGCACAGATGGAGGAGAATCGATGCTAATGTGTTAGCATGTAGCTAATGGATCCTCATAATGTACCTGTGGACCCACGGGACAGTCCTGAAGAGTATCGCCATGGAGACAGAGTGGGGAGGCGAGAGTCAGGGGGGAGCAGTCAGCAGACCTTTCAATTATTTATGAGGCTCTTCTGCAACACACACACACACACACACACCCACACACACACACACACACACACACACACACACTGCCTCTCACAGGATGGACGTCTGAGTGCTGCATTAACAGCAGTGACTGAAGGCAGCGGCGACCTTTGACCTCAGGCCTCAGGTGTTTTTCTGCATTCGTTCAAACACGCTGGTCCGTCTCTAAATGCTGTCCGACTTCCTGTCTGCGGCTCGTTGGTTCCTCCTGAAGACGTGAATCTTTAAATTAGTACTTTTATTGATCAGTCAGGAGGAAAAAGAAAGAAAAAATAGAAACTGTGTATTTAGAGAGTATTAATACCACTGGACAGTCAGCTGATCAGTCTTGTATTTGCGTCTCTGACCGTACAGACCATAATAATCACAGACAATAAATGAATTTGTTCCAGGAAAATTTTGTGTGTTTTCGTCCCTGAGTCTTGTCTGCAGGAGGACAGGGCGTCTCTGCAGCCGTCTGTCCTCACGGAACAAAGACTCTGTTTGGACAGACTTTAGAGGAGGACATGTCTCCCCCGTCCCCCGGCTCGTTCTGGAGGCGTGCTGGCTGCTCGGTGGCCGGCAGTTACCCATAACACCCTTCTCCAGGAGGGTTTGCAGAGATGCTGACGCGTCTCTTTGGGAGGCTTTGCTCATGTTGTCTTGTTGGGTTTGTGCAGTTTAATGAGTCCAAACAGATTCCAGGTCAGCTGTGACTCAGCAGTTTGGGCTCAGTGTTTGACTCTCTGCTCGCGCTTTCTGCTTCTTCTTCTGCAGAGATATTTTAGTAGCTCACAGCCTGCTGCGTGTCTCTCATCATCGGAGTCATCAAAGCTTCATCAGCGTTTGGACGTTTGACCTCTGACCTTTAAGACATGTCCAACATCAACACTGCACACTTGACTCCACACGCGTCTGCTGTGTGGGCGCTCAGAGTCGAGGACGTCAGTGTCCTTCAACGACGAGGGAATGAGAGACGTGTGTGACAGCGTCCGAAACAAAGTGTCTGAGTCTTCCAGCTCCTCGAGACGCTGCACTGTTGGACATTGGTCGAGTGTTTGGTGTGAATCCAGTTTTTGGACACGTGTGGACACTTTGGGACTCAGCTGGCGGCAGACGTGTAGGTGGACGTCTGAGTCCAGGGATCTGACGTCCTGAATGTGTGTTTGGTGCCTTGAACGCAACATCGCACTCAAGTCAGTGTTGTTTGTGTGGTCAGCCATGTTTGTTTGTGTGACAAAGACCTCGACCTCCTGAGGAGACGTACTGTGTGTATAAATATATAAATATACATGTACATACATATATATATAGATCACAGCTCATGTGTTTTCCAGCCTCTGTGTGTGTGTGTGTGTGTGTGTGTGTGTGTGTGTGTGTGTGGTTGGATGCTTACAAGTGGGAGTTTATGGAGCACACACACACGCACACACACACACACACTGCTCTGGATGAGAGTGATTCACTGTCCCACCCACACTGCTGCTGAGCTGCTCCGGCCCCTTGGAGGACCCCCCCCCACACACACACACACACACACCACACACACACACACGGTAGTGCACTGGTTGCAGTAATCCTATTAAAAATGCAGTACAGCGAGTACATGAAGAGTCATCTGTGGGATTCAGATGAAAATGATGAAGAGCGGCGATACAGGATGGAGCCGTTACCATGGTTACATTTAGGGTGGATAGTCTGGACCAGGACAGCGTTGAGATAACGATCATGTTGAGACGGCGTTCAGTCAAATATTTCAATGCTTATTATCATCATAAAGTTAAATACATGTTTGAAGTATTTACAGGTTCAGTCTGAGGGTTTGGCGTCCTCTAGTGGTGAATCTGCAGACTGCAGCTCACTGACAAACATTCTCTGTGGAGTCAGAGTTAGTTCGTATTTTCAGTCACTTCTAAAACTCCAGAGAACTTTCCCTTTAAGGACTTTCCCTTTAAGAAAAGGCCTCACTAGTCAAGCTGCAGGGATTAGAGTGCACAGGCTCAGATATTAATAGTCTTGGTCACCTTCCAGCTTCTGTTGTTTACAGGCTCAGAATAAACCCTGTCCTGGATCACATTCACCCACAGACCTGGACCCAGAGCACGACTCCAGGCCTTGACTCCAGACCTGGACCCAGAGTACGACTCCAGACCTGTACACAGACCTGGACCCAGAGCACGACTCTAGACCGGAACACAGACCTGGACCTAGAGCACGACTCTAGACCTGAACTGGAAGCATGACTGGTCTAAGTGAAAGCTGGTTTGTCTTC
>NC_135080.1:652500-657500 GCF_051107435.1 Chaetodon auriga | reverse complement strand
TTACACACACACACACACGCACGCGCACGCACACACAGTGTAAAGTATGAACATGTTGTCTCTCATTCACTCATTCATCGTCCAGCAGCAGACAGCAGGTCGTCCCCTCTGTCTCACAGTGTGTTTGTCCAAAAGGGGGCAGCAGTCCTCCACACCAGGCTCGCCTCTGACGTCAGCTCACATCACCTGTGTTACCTGAGCTGATGATGACAGACAGGTGTGTTAGTTGAGTCACACACTGACCTGAGATCAGCTCAGTCAGACCACAGGTGACGAGTCCACGACACCGTGAGACAGAGAGCAGGTAGCTCCAGGTAGCACCGCGGCAGTGCTGTGATTGGATGAATGTGCGTTCATCTGGTGTTTGGCTGCGTCCAATCAGCTGCTGCATGAATACACACACACACACACACACACACCCACACGCACACACGCACACACACACACACACACCCCTGCACAGATATCTCTGCTGTCATTGGTTGCTGGGCAGACGGAGGCTGATGGGACATTTTAACACATTACCCAACCCCACTTTAACACCCCTCTGTGTGTGTGTGTGTGTGTGTGTGTGTGTGTGTGTGTGTGTGTGTGTGTGTGTGTGCGTGACCTTGACAGTGATGTCTCAGTTATATTTACAGTCAGGTGTATTTCTGTCTGACAGCTGCGTGTTTCCTCACGCCTCTCGGCGCCTCGTATATCTGCAGGGCTCCGTCAGTTTGCACCACGTTCGGCGACTCGTTCACGTGTAAATGACGTGTTTATTTATGTTTATGTGTTTATTTAAAGATGAGTCACACACACTCGCTCTCAGCTCTCCCACAGACGGACACTTACACTGACACGTCACATCAGGAAGGTGTGGCGGACCTGCAGGTACGTTAAATACTCACAGAACACGACAGCCAATCAGGGTGGAGCAGGTCACCACCTGCAACAACACTGTCAGGTGTGTGCGTGTGCGTGTGTGTGCGTGTATGCAGGACTCAGATGGATCAGATGTGTTTGTGTATTTAAACTGTAAATGTCTCATTTAGTCCAAATCAATCAGCTGATTGGAGGAACGTGATCAGCAGAAGATCAATGAACAAACAGGCAGCAGAGACACAGTACTACTGCAGTATCTGCAGTACCTGCAGTACCTGCAGTTGTCCTGGTGTCCAGCAGGTGGTGCTGTGTCTCCAGCCTCCTGCCAGAGGAGGCTGCTCAGGCTGCAGCTGATTGGTCCAAACTTTATCCACACTCAGACACAGAGACAAACTGCTTCAACTTACAGTCACGTCTACCCACGATGCACTCTGTCGGCTCTGGAGCAGCCAATAGCAGGCCTGCAGTCAGAGCAGCTTCTCATGATCCTGAATGTGTTTCAGTGGATGAAGGACGATGCTGATCAGATCCATCCGTTTCTCATGAAGCTGATCATCTCTGAGTCTTTTCAGACGTCTTTTATTGATCCGCTCACAGGTTCACGTTTCAGACTCTTACTGTAGCTTTTCCAGCTTCAGTTAAAGGTTTAAACCCTCAGACTGAGGAGTTCATGAGCTGTTTGAACAGCTGCTGATCCACGTCATCACCTCCTGAAGGAGGGCGGCTTGCTCCTTTAAGGGGTGCCGCTCCTGCAGGAGTTCAGTGATGGAGGGATTATTTTCTGTTGCTGATGTGAGATGAGTCATGAGCTGAAGCTGGACTGTGTTCAGGAGGAGAAACGCAGGGATTTGATGTAAAAATATATCTTGGACCCTCAGTGGGCCTGTTGGTGGAACAATGGACGTGGAACAGGACCAGATCCTGTTTTTTTTTTCAATGCTGCTGTAAACATGCAGAGCGTCTTTGTTTGTTTGAACATCCAGCTGCCGTCCTCTGCGCCGCCCACGCCGCTGTTTGTTACCCTCTCTCCATTTTCCTTCTGTTTTTGGCTTTAGCTGCAGCGCGTGCATGTGTGCGTATCTGTGTGCGTGCGTGCGTGCATATGTGTGTGTGTGTGTGCGTGCGTGCATGCGTGTGTGTGTGTGTGTGTGTGCATGCGTATGTGTGTGCGTGCGTGTGTGTGCGTGTGTGCGTGTGCGTGCGTGTGTGTGCATATGTGTGCCGTGTCTTCTCCTTCCGTGGAACATGCTGAGGCGTTGGTGTTCTTAAATCAGCTGTTTTTCTAATAGAAGTCTGGTGCAGTTTTCTGTGTTTCTGATTGAAAACTGACCAGTGACAAAGACTGAAGACGTAAATCTTTACAAACACAAAGTTGTTTCACGTTTAAAGAAGCTTCAGGATCAAACAAACATCAAACAGTTGGACACAGAGTGTTTGTGGGACTACTTTCAGCGGCGGATGAATCCACGCAGTGCAGCAGGACGGAGTGTGTTTCTAGTTTTAAGTGGATCTAAATCTCTGTTCAGACTGTTGGTCTGAATCTGCCGTGAGGTGACCACACCTGGCAGTACCTTAGTACTGTGTGTGTGTACTCTGAGTGTACTGTCAGAGTACTGCGTTCTCAGTCTGAGCTGCTTTAATGGTTTCATGCTGACATTCTGCTGCCCTCTGATGAGGCACTTTGTCTATTGATCAGGAAACATACCTGAACTGCACACACACACGCGTGCGCGCGCACACACACACACACACACACACACACACACACACACACACACCAGGACAGTCCAGGACTGAAGGACAGGAAATCAATCCTGCAGCTCATTAACAGCCGGCCTGAGTTTGTGTGAAGTTATCAGTCTGACATTATTCAGCAGATACTCGATCAGACCAGGACGGGTCTGAACCCGGAACCTCGAGCTCCTCACTCACTTAAGTCACGACTCATTTTAACTCTGCTGAAGGTTCAGGATCAGGTCCGAGACAGACAGTCAGCAGGACTAAAGCCTGTTCAGGGGGCGCTGGAGTCAGGCAGGCAAAGATGCTGCTGAGTCAAACATCTCAGTCAGATCTGAATACACGTTGATCTCCTTCAGTGTGACGTCACTTCCGGAGGAGCTCATGATCTCTGATGATCCAGAATAAACCTCCAGAAATCCACTGAGAAAAAGGACTCTGCAGAACTTCCCTGAGAGTCCTCATGTTTTTAAGTTCTCTTTAGCATCTCAGTGGTCCAGTGAGAGCTGTCTGTATGTCCAAGAGGACACTGCTAACAGGAGCAGCTAATAGGAGCAGCTAACGGGAGCTGCTAACAGGAGCGGCTAACAGGAGCGGCTAACGGGAGTGGCTAACAGGAGCGGCTAACAGGAGCAGCTAACAGGAGCAGCTAACGGGAGCTGCTAACAGCTAATTCACTGTTCATGGAGACACTTTTTAAGCTAAAAGAATCGGTCTGGAAAGAGGAGATCAGCATCTTCCTGCAGCCGACAGTAAAACTTAACTCGTCCTGACGGGTAATATGGTGGACCTACATGTTGGTGTTAGCATGTTAGCATCTATCAGATTAGCAACACATTTTCGGCTTCCTTTGTTTCCATACGAATGTCTCACTGAGCTGAACATTAAAGTAAAAGGCCGTGTCTCCGGTCAGGGTTGAACAGGAGCAGCTGCAGGACGTCCTCCCGGCTGGTTTTTAATGGACATAAACTTGTGAGTCGTCTGCGTAAAAACGTCTCTGGATCTTGTTTCTGTGTGGCTGTGGGAGCGTCGTCTGTGTCGTGGATCGGTCTAAACCCTGACAGCAGCTGCAGACCTGGACTGACCGGCAGGATGACGATCAGAGGAAATGATGAAGATGCTTCTCTTCGTCCTCCTCTCTGTCTCTGCTCTCGGTCCCAGAGAGCAGGTACGAGGACGCAAATACACGTCAGTAATTAAAGACGCTGACCTGGTTTTTTCTGATGGGAGCGTAGGCCTACATTCAGCTCCGCGGTGCGTTCACTGACACGTTCTCCACATGCTCCACAGGGAACAGACACAGGGCCTCGTCAGTGATGTGATGATCCTGTTTGGTTCCAGTCTGTCTGCCTGATCAGGAAACCTGCCGGACTCGCCGGCCTCGGGCCCTGAAACAAAGTGATTCGATGTGGAGGATTAGTTTTTAATAGCATCAAAGTGTTCGCGCATCACATGACTCCAGAGCTGAAACTCTCTGAAATGTTCAGTTTAATTACAACATTTCAAGCTTTCAGGTCACGTTGCTTTAGAGCAAACAAGACCAGGAGCCGCCAGAGTCCCAGCTCCGCCTACAGCCAATCAGAGCAGCCCGTGCGCCTCTGTGATCGACTGCTAATGTCTTCATGTGTCCTGAAGTGTGTCCAAACCTCTCGAGCAGCTAAAGTCAGACTCATCCAGTGAAAGGTCTGGATCAGCGTCTGTCTGCTGCTGAACAGGAAGTGCACGGTGACTTCATGCTGAACCAGACAGGAAGTGTGGCGCTAAACCAAAACTGGAGCGAAAAACAAAAAAAGCCTAAAAAGCGCCGTAACGGGTGATACTTCTCTGTGATTGGCTGCGGGTGGTGTGAAAGGCGACATGAGGAAGCAGAGTGTCGATGAGTCTAATTACAGGTGAAGAGCTCGTTACACAATCCAATTATGAGCTGAAAGGATGAGTCACTGACAACAAACATCATCATCATCTTCATCTTCACCATCATCATCACACTGTGTGTGTGTGTTGGAGGGAGAGAAATACTAATTTTTATGTGTTTTGTGCTTGTAGATGAAAACATCAGAGACCAGGTTTCCTGTCAATCAATACAGAATCAATACAGACTGGACTCTGTGAAAATGTGTCTGAAACGCACAGAAGCACTTAAACGCCTCATCACAAGGAAGCAAAATCACAACTTCATTCAGACCAGATTCAGTCTGCAGTCAGCTGTTAGCAGCCTGTGTTAGCAGCCTGTGTTAGCATCTCCTGTTAGCATCCCCTGTTAGCATCTCCTGTTAGCAGCCTCCGCTAGCAGTATACTGATGGATGTCACTTTTCAAGCAGTAATCACTTATTTAATGAATTTTAATTTGGATTATTTCCTGGTTCCAGTCTCTGGTGTCACAATCAGTGAATTC
>NC_135080.1:627500-645000 GCF_051107435.1 Chaetodon auriga | reverse complement strand
CTTCTACCGTCCATCCCTCCACCCTCCGTCCCTCCACCCTCCATCCCTCCGTCCTTCTACCGTCCATCCCTCCACCCTCTTTCTCTTTCATTGTGCGTTCTCTTTCCACCATCAGCTGCTTTAAAGAAGTCTGTCTTTCACTTCATCAGTTTAAAGAAAAGGACTTTGTGTTTGCCTTATTCTGGACTCAGTAACGTGGACATTGTCTCTGTCTCTGTCTCTGTCTGTCTCTCACCCTCCAGCTCTGTTTAACCTGATCCCAGTGGGTCTGAGGGTCGTGGCCATCCAGGGAGTGAAGGCTGGACTGTACGTGGCCATGAACGCCGAGGGATTCCTCTACACATCAGTAAGAAAGGCTGTCTGTGTCTCAGTCTGTCTGTCTGTCCTGTCTCCGTCTGTCTCTCTGTCTGTCTGTCTGTGTCTCAGTCTGTCTGTCTGTCCTGTCTCCGTCTGTCTCTCTGTCTGTCTGTCTGTGTCTCAGTCTGTCTGTCTGTCCTGTCTCCGTCTGTCTATCTGTCTGTCTGTCCTGTCTCCGTCTGTCTCTGTCTGTCTGTCCTGTCTCCGTCTGTCTCTGTCTGCCAACACACCGGAGCTTGAAAGCATCTCCGGCTGCCAGTGGGGGTGAACAGTCTGGAGGACATATGAGACAAATCTGCAGCATCTTGTGATAAAACATTTAAAACGATCCTTTATTGATCCACAGGCAGAAAAAACACAGAAACAGATTCAATAGAAACTGAACAAGAGCAGTTCAAGTCAAAGTCAAGTTACAGGAAACGTCAGCGCTGCCTGACTCGTTTGAGTTGGAGGTTTTCAGTGTCGATGAGGACGAAGACTCTTCATCACTCACTCACTGAGATCCAGGTGTCCACGCTTCTCTGTGGACGTGTCTTCAGCCGCGCGTGGAGGACGTTTGCTGTCGTGGCAGATTTTCAGTGGAAATCAGCTGAAATGATTTTTCATGTTTCAGACGACTTCGGCGTCGTGCTGCGTTCAGGTGCAGCAGCAAAAGCTCCGTATTCACGCCTCCTGTGTGAAAGCTGGTTTCATAATAATGATGGAGGAGGACGCCTGATCAGCCTGCAGGAGACACACAGAACACAGCTGTTGTCTTTCTGCTTCGTCTCAGTGGGTCCGTCCAACATCCATAATTCATGTGTGCTGCGTCCATAAAACATTAAAATGCAATTCTTCAGTCGCGTGTGCACAGCATAAGAAACGAGGTGGAGGATGGAGGAAGAGGGACACGGTGGAGACAACTCGGTGGAGAGGACATGGTGGAGAGGACATGGTGGAGAGGACACGGTGGAGAGGACATGGTGGAGAGGACACGATGCAGACGACACGATGAAGAGGACACGATGAAGAGGACACGGTGGAGAGGACATGGTGGAGAGGACACGATGCAGACGACACGGTGGAGAGGACATGGTGGAGAGGACATGGTGGAGAGGACACGGTGGAGAGGACATGGTGGAGAGGACACGATGCAGACGACACGATGAAGACGACACGATGAAGAGGACACGATGAAGAGGACACGATGAAGAGGACACGGTGGAGAGGACATGGTGGAGAGGACATGGTGGACGTTCAAACAGGAAGACGCTTGTCTCTGCAGGACGTGAGGCAGAGCTGTGAAACGTCACTTTGTCACTTCATCAAGACAAAAGGACGATTACTTCTAATGAAGTCAGTGTCAGCGTTTCCCATAAGGCCTAGCGGCGTCCACGCCGTCGTGTCCTGGTGGGTCTGTGAGGAGGAGCTGACCTTCGCTGCTCCACCATCGAGTTCAGCTCGTTGGTTTTAAGACCAAGAGACGAAAAGACCGACGCCGTCGACTTTGGTCCCTTTGACAAATCAATCAGGTTCTTTTCCAGATTAAATCAAATTAAATTAAATCAAATTAAATGAAACAAATGAAATTATATTAAATTAAATCTTCTTTGAATGTCGTTTCTCCTTCATGTCACCAGTCAGTCCCACTTGGACACTTGGACACTTGGACACTTGGACAGATCACAGCTGAGGCAGTGAAGTGATGAACAGATGGAGGCCATGACCCTGTGTGCTCCTCTTCCTCTGTGCTCCTCTTCCTCTGTGCTCCTCTTCCTCGTCTGTTTACTTGAGCGATCACATGCTTTGATGTGTGATGTCGACGATCCTGCTGGGAGGAAAAAACTGTTTTCATCATTTATTCTGTCTGTTTCCTCTCTGCTCCTCTCTGTTTCCTCTCTGCTCCTCTCTGTTTCCTCTCTGCTCCTCTCTGTTTCCTCTCTGCTCCTCTCTGTTTCCTCTCTGCTCCTCTCTGCTCCTCTCTGTTTCCTCTCTGTTTCCTCTCTGCTCCTCTCTGTTTCCTCTCTGCTCCTCTCTGTTCCTCTCTGTTTCCTCTCTGTTTCCTCTCTGCTCCTCTTTGCTCCTCTCTGCTCCTCTCTGCTCCTCTCTGCTCCTCTCTGCTCCTGGTGTTGGATTGTTTGCAGCTCTTACTATGTGTTCATGTGTAGAATGTTGAGATTGTCTGACATTTAAAGACACTTCATGATGGAAACGGGTCACCTGCTCGAGGGTCACCTGACCGAGGGTCACCTGCTCGAGGGTCACCTGACCGAGGGTCACCTGCTCGAGGGTCAGCTGACCGAGGGTCACCTGCTCGAGGGTCACCTGAACGACCCTTCTGTTCTGAAATGAAGTTCACAGCAGACCTTCAGCACTTCATTGAGTGTGAAACAGGTTTCTGCTCTGCGAGCGGTTGTTCTGCTCTGATTGGCTCTCTGACCACCTGTTATATCCAGAGGACACACACACGCACACACACACACACACACACACACACACACACACACACACGCACACACACACACACACACAGACTCACACACACATGCACACGCACACACACGCACGTACACACACACACACACACACACACAAGCACACAGACACACGCACACAGACACGCACACAGACACACACACACATGCACACGCACGCACACACACACACACACACACAAGCACACACACACGCACATACACACATACACACACACGCACGCACACACACACACACGCACACAGACACACACACACATGCACACACACACACGCACGCACACACACACACACACACACACACACGCACGTACACACACACACGCACACACACACACACACGCACACACACACGCACACAGACACACACACACATGCACACGCACGCACACACACACACACACACACACGCAAGCACACACACACGCACATACACACATACACACACACGCACGCACACACACACACACGCACACAGACACACACACACACGCACGCACACACGCACACAGACACACACACACATGCACACGCACGCACACACACACACACACACACACGCAAGCACACACACACACGCAAGCACACACACACACGCACACACACGCACGTACACACACACACGCACACACACACACACGCACACGCACGTACACACACGCACACGCACATACACACCTGTTATACCTGCAGGAAACTGCAAAGGGCTAAATTTACCTCAACACGTCCCGTGAACTCCGTGAGGAGCTGAAGTCCTCGTCCAGGCGTCTTCACGGTTCACAGGAGTCCACGTCCCAGACACCTCGCTGTCTTCAGTGTCTTCAGCTCAGGTGTCATCAGGTCCTCATTAAGTCCAGCGGTGGAAGAAGTACTCAGATTTTTTACTTAAGTAAAAGCAGTAACACCACAGTGTACAAATACTGTGTTGCAGAGAGAAGTACTGCTTTCTAAATTGTACTCAAAGCCCCAGAAGTAAAAGTACTCATTGTGCAGAATAATGTGTTTTATGACTGGATGAATTCATGTGTTCATGTGTCTTCCCTGTCTGTCTGCGTCAGGATGTCTTCACAGCGGAGTGCAAGTTCAAGGAGTCGGTGTTCGAGAACTACTACGTCATCTACTCGTCCACGCTGTACCGGCAGCACGAGTCCGGCCGGGCCTGGTTCCTCGGCCTCAACAAGGACGGCGTCATCATGAAGGGGAACCGAGTCAAGAAGACCAAACCCTGCTCGCACTTCGTCCCCAGACCCATCGAAGGTGAGACACACCTGTGGACGCCCGGTCCCTCTGGAGTCCAGAGCTTCGTCCCGGCACAGGGGTCGTCAGGGTGGTTTAGCCCAGCTTAGCGCAGAGACTGGGAGTGAGGGCGGACCGGGAGCCGAGCTGATGTGTTCACTGGACAGGTCTCGGACCTCTGGGGGGGCGTCACCACAGTCCTGAAAGCACCTGGGCCGTCGGTGGGCCGGGCTTTGTAACAGCAGGCGTCAGAGTGGTGGGAGTCACCTGAGGACAGGTGGACACACCTGAGTCTGTGAAGACTCTCATTGATCCGGTTATGAGACGGCAGGACAGAAGACCTGGACCGGGGGGGGGGGGCAGCGAGAAGCAGAGACGAGAGGGGGGGCAGCGAGGAGCAGAGACGGGGGGGCAGCGAGGAGCAGAGACGAGAGGGGGGCAGCGAGGAGCAGAGACGGGGGGGCAGTGAGGAGCAGAGACGGGGGGGCAGCAAGAAGCAGAGATGAGAGGGGGGGCAGCGAGGAGCAGAGATGGGGGGGCAGCGAGGAGCAGAGACGGGGGGGGGCAGCGAGGAGCAAAGATGGGGGGGTAGCGAGGAGCAGAGACGAGAGGGGGGGTAGTGAGGAGCAGAGACGGGGGGGCAGCAAGGAGCAGAGACGAGAGGGGGGGCAGCGAGGAGCAGAGACGAGAGGGGGGGTAGTGAGGAGCAGAGACGGGGGGCAGCAAGGAGCAGAGACGAGAGGGGGGGCAGCGAGGAGCAGAGATGGGGGGGCAGCGAGGAGCAGAGACGGGGGGGTAGTGAGGAGCAGAGACGGGGGGGTAGTGAGGAGAAGAGATGGGGGGGCAGCGAGGAGCAGAGACGAGAGGGGGGGCAGCGAGGAGCAGAGACGGGGGGGGGCAGCGAGGAGCAGAGATGGGGGGGCAGCGAGGAGCAGAGATGGGGGGGTAGCGAGGAGCAGAGACGGGGGGGTAGTGAGGAGAAGAGATGGGGGGGCAGCGAGGAGCAAAGATGGGGGGGTAGCGAGGAGCAGAGACGAGGGGGGGCAGTGAGGAGCAGAGACGCGGGGGTAGCGAGGAGCAGAGACGAGGGGGGGGGCAGCGAGGAGCAGAGACGGGGGGGGGCAGCGAGGAGCAAAGATGGGGGGGTAGCGAGGAGCAGAGACGAGAGGGGGGGTAGTGAGGAGCAGAGACGGGGGGGCAGCAAGGAGCAGAGACGAGAGGGGGGGCAGCGAGGAGCAGAGACGAGAGGGGGGGTAGTGAGGAGCAGAGACGGGGGGGCAGCGAGGAGCAGAGACGGGGGGGTAGCGAGGAGCAGAGACGAGGGGGTAGCGAGGAGCAGAGACGGGGGGGCAGCGAGGAGCAGAGACGAGGGGGTAGCGAGGAGCAGAGACGGGGGGGCAGCGAGGAGCAGAGACGAGAGGGGGGGCAGCGAGGAGCAGAGATGGGGGGGCAGCGAGGAGCAGAGACGAGAGGGGGGGCTGCGAGGAGCAGAGATGGGGGGGCAGCGAGGAGCAGAGACGAGGGGGGGGCAGCAAGGAGCAGAGATGGGGGGGCAGCGAGGAGCAGAGACGAGAGGGGGGGCAGCGAGGAGCAGAGATGGGGGGGCAGCGAGGAGCAGAGACGGGGGGTAGTGAGGAGCAGAGACGGGGGGGTAGTGAGGAGCAGAGACGGGGGGGCAGCAAGGAGCAGAGACGGGGGGGTAGCGAGGAGCAGAGACGGGGGGGCAGCGAGGAGCAGAGACGAGAGGGGGGCAGCGAGGAGCAGAGATGGGGGGGCAGCGAGGAGCAGAGACGAGAGGGGGGGCTGCGAGGAGCAGAGACGGGGGGGTAGTGAGGAGCAGAGACTGGGGGCAGCGAGGAGCAGAGACGGGGGGGGCAGTGAGGAGCAGAGACGGGGGGGTAGCGAGGAGCAGAGACGAGGGGGGGGCAGCAAGGAGCAGAGATGGGGGGGCAGCGAGGAGCAGAGACGAGAGGGGGGGCAGCGAGGAGCAGAGATGGGGGGGCAGCGAGGAGCAGAGACGGGGGGGCAGCGAGGAGCAGAGACGAGAGGGGGGGCAGCGAGGAGCAGAGATGGGGGGGCAGCGAGGAGCAGAGACGAGAGGGGGGGCTGCGAGGAGCAGAGATGGGGGGGCAGCGAGGAGCAGAGACGGGGGGTAGTGAGGAGCAGAGACGGGGGGGTAGTGAGGAGCAGAGACGGGGGGGCAGCAAGGAGCAGAGACGGGGGGGTAGCGAGGAGCAGAGACGGGGGGGCAGCGAGGAGCAGAGACGAGAGGGGGGGCTGCGAGGAGCAGAGACGGGGGGGTAGTGAGGAGCAGAGACGGGGGGGGCAGTGAGGAGCAGAGATGGGGGGGCAGCGAGGAGCAGAGACGAGAGGGGGGGCTGCGAGGAGCAGAGACGGGGGGGTAGTGAGGAGCAGAGACGGGGGGGGCAGTGAGGAGCAGAGACGGGGGGGTAGTGAGGAGCAGAGACGGGGGGGGCAGTGAGGAGCAGAGGTCGTCCTGCGGGGACCTCCTTTGAGTTGGAGGACGAGGTGAAGCTCTAATATCACAGATGGACGTTTAACTGGAAACACGAAGCTCCGTCTCTGCTTTCAGCTGTCCTCACTCCCCCTCCTCCCCCTTCTCCTCCCCTCCTCCCCCTTCTCCTCCTCCTCCCCCAGCTTCATTTAAAAATATCCATCAACTATCACATACCCCTTCCTCCTTTCCATCTCTTCCTCCTCTTCCTCCACGTCCTTCCCCTTCTCCTTCAGCCTCTCCGTCTGTTGTCTTCTCCAGGTGGACGTACGTGTCTGTACGCTCATGTCCTCAGTGAGCGTCCGTCATGTGAGACACTGCAGGTCATGTGATCATCAGGTCGAGTCGTTGAGTTTGTTCAGTTCAGTCTTAGCCAATCATTTCAGCTCCTTCTTCTTCTTCTTCTTTGATTCTTCTTTGATTCTTCTTTGATTCTTGTTTCATTTGTGGCTTCTGTAACAACAAAGTCTCCAACTGGAGTTAATAACGTCTTCTTTTTCCTCCTCGTCCTCCCCGTCCTCCCCGTTCTCCCGCTCCCCCCCGTCCTCCCCTGTCCCCCCGTCCTCCCTCGTCCTCCTCCCTGCAGTCTGCATGTATAAGGAGCCGTCGCTGCACGAGCTCGAGGAGAAGCTGCTGAAGTCCTCGCGGAGCCCGACGCTGAACAGCGGGGAGCGGGCGAGGAACAGGGAGCTTGCTGAGGAGCAGCAGGAGGACTGCACAGAGCAGGAAGGATCATAGCCTGCGGCGCCCCCCACAGGCCGAGGAGGAGGAGGAGGAGGAGGCGAACTCCCATTTTAACACTCCCTCTGTTCAGCAACAAAGCAACTCCAACCACACCGACGACAACAACCGCCATGACGCCGACGACGTGACGACGAAAACAAAGAAAAGAAGCTAAAAAAAATCTTCTCGCTCGCGTTGAAATCTTTTAATGTAAAGGGGGAGGGGCTCGTTTGAGAAAAGATCCGGACGTTGATGATGATGATTTACATTTTATGCAAAAGCCCTGCTGATACGGCGCCTGGAGGCTAGCACACCTGCTCTTCATCGCTACGTCATCATCATCATCATCATCATCACGGTCACGATGATGCCAAAATGTTTGCGTGTGGAGGAGCGCTGAGAACTCGAAGCTTTAAGCCATGTAGGAACTTCACTTCCTGTCATTTCTGAATGAATGCAAAAACTTTCGCACTTTCGACACACCGCGCTTCTTCTTCTTCTTCTTCTTCTTCCTCTTCTTCCTCTTCTTCTTCTTCTTCTTCTTCTTCTTCTTCTTCTTCTTCTTCTTCTGCTCCTCCGCGTCGTTCGTCCAATCAGAAGAGTTTTTTCTGTTTCGTCCTCTTCAGCTGCCACATCTCGTTTGTTTCTCTGTGTGTTTCTGCTCGGGGAGTCGTGGGATTGGTTGCAGACACTGCCGATAAAAAGCTTCAGAGGCGAAACAGCCGACAGACTTCCTGTTTGTTCGGACGCGACTGGAGGAAGTCGGCCAGGTGGTCTGGTTTGTGCTTTTAATCCAGGACCTGAGGTGATCAGTCCGGTTTCTAGAAACGTCACATTCCTGCATGTTCTACATTGACTTCCTTCCTTCCGTCCTTCCTTCCTTCCTTCCACACAGCTTTCACTTCATTTCTATGAAAATCAGCTTCAGAGGTGAACAGACGCGTTCATGTCTCCAAGAGGATAATTAGTGAAGAAGCTTCCATGATGACGATAATCAAACCAACAAATAGAACCACAGGCTTTGATCTGAGGCTGCGTGAAACCACGAGGAACTCAACTCGTCTGATGGTTCCGCAGCCTGAGAGGCAAAACCCAGGGCGAAACACATAGAGTTGACTCTCTGATGTCAGAGGGTCCTTGAAGGCACCGGCGTGGACAGCGCTGATGGACGTCCTCTCTGATTCTCATAGAAACGAAGTGAAAGCAGCGGCTGCCCGGAAGGAGGCAGCTCGGTGTGAAGCCGCCGACCACAGACAGAAACAGAAGGAGAGCTTCCTCCTGATTCGGCCTCGTGCTGCATTCAGGGTCTGATCAGGTGAAAGCGTTGAGAAGGCACATTGCATGATGTGTTCTCCAGAAGCAGCGATGCCCTGCAGGCTTTTGGGGTTTAAATGATTTACTGAGACACTAACAGCTGAGTTGTGTAACTGTGATCCGGTCTGAACTGGACTGAACTGAGGACGAGCTGACTCTGCCCCCCCCCCCCCCCCCCATCAGGCACGTTCAAGAACTCTGTACGATACGACACCATGTGATGTGACACCATGTGACGGTCTGCTGAGGGTTTCATGTGTCTACACTGCACGATTTTAAGAGCCCGAAACTTTCTCACGTTGAGCTTCTGAACACGATCGGATGTTTAGTTCCGGCTCGGCGGACTCGACCTGTTGTTGTGACGCGGTCGGGCACGCTGAGCTCTGATTGGTGCACTTTTATCCTTTGTGAGAACAGACCTCTGTTGGAAAACCAGCTCAGCTCAGGGGCCAATCATTTTAAAGAGGCGGGGTTTATGTTCAGATCCAACCAAGGGCGACCTGATGATGCCATCAGCAGGCTGCCCCCCAATCGGAATTCCAGCAGTGTCTCCAGCTTTGTGATTGGTTCTAGCTCGTGGCTGACTACTGAAGTCTTGGTGGACTGAAAGGTTTTTTCTGTGGCTCGTCATCAGTGTTTATGATTATTGATTGTTAGTTACTGATTGGTCACCTTATGGCACACCTGGATTCACACTAAAGCTTCTTCAAGTCTCCACATGAATGAAATGTTGTAGTTTTCCTCTTTGAGGCTGTTAAATAATTATTGATTATTGATTATTGGAATTTTTAACTCTGTAGGACCCAGATGAGGCCGTTCTCCTGGTGGCTGTAGCCTGTAGTCGACACATCGTGTCTCTGTAATACACAGTTAAGATACACAAACACTTTCTACACACGATGCATCGAAGGAACCTGGGAATCAGGACCTTCTCTGCCTCCAAGCTGCAGCAGGAGGCGCAGCCAGAGGCGGCGGCGATGCCTCGATAGAGACTCTCGAGGGAACGATGTTCTGCCTTCGCTAATTAACTGAACGGTAACGAGAGGAAAGACTGGCTGAAACAAACGAATGAATCTACAAGTAAAGAACCGTTAGCGTGAAGTCGTCCTGCAGCATCTTTCCAAGCTGGCCACGCAGCCTTTTAAAGAAGCTTTGAATTGTGGGTAATGAGCAGAGAGGAACAAATATTTAAGTGCAGCTGAAGCAGATAAAGTTTGAAACACGTCAGGGAGTTTTACACAGTGGAGGTCAGTCCGTCCGGCATCGCCGTCCCCTCTACCTGCCCTCAGGTATCTCTTACCACAGTGATGTGTTCAGGTGTCGGCCGATGGGAGGATTTGGTAGCATCTTTAACACTGCCGGGCCTCGTTTAGACGAGAAGCACTGCCCTGAAAAGCTGTTTTACTTGGACCTCGTCTGTTCGTCGGCATCGTCGCACCTGCAGGCGTTTGATCGACGCGTTTGAGAACATCAAACAACTTCGACATGCTGATTGTTTCCAAAACCCGTCGTCAGTTCACAGATTCATTTCTGCTTAGTTCACCAAGTCATTTGTACAGAAAGACACAGCAGGACGTCCTTTAAGTGGTGTAAAGACGGTAAGGTTGAGACGTTGAGACGTCCAGACGAGACACTGCCCTCCAACCTTCACCACTTTCCTTCTTCTTCTCTTCCCTTTACTCGTCTCAAGTTACTGACCGGGTTTCCCAAACGCGTCTCCATCATTTCCTGGTTTACATCGACGAGTCGACCTGAACTTCCTGCGGTTCACTCGGCCCTTCAAAATAAAACTCAGCCGTCGTTCCTCCTATAAAACTTCTATCACTGCCTTGATAAAAATAAGAATGTGTTGAAATGAGTTCGTGCAGCAGAGCAGCAGAAAGTACGGAAGATCATTTGTGCCATAATTTTACTCCAGTTTCAATTTCTGCAGAATTTGAAACTCAGCTGTTATCTCCAGAAATTCATGAAAATTCAGCCTTTTATGAATTGATCTAGAATGTCATTTTAACATTTTTGACATTTAACAACAACGACTTCGACGTTTACTGTTCTCGTCTCAGTCAGAAATTAAAAGCCAGAATTTTTAATTTAACATGAAAACTGTAAAAGTTACCATAAATACCCACTCAAAGTTAAAATAATTCAACACAGCAGCGAGATTTTCTGTGTTGGTGCTGATTAATACGAGCTTAGTTTGGTCTTTGAATGTGTCAGAGATCAAATTCACGTAAAGATGATTTTTGGGAAACTCGGTCGCCTCCCATCAGCCGACACAAGGCGTCACAAACAACACGCCGCTGTTTCTGCCGCCATTTTGAAATCAGTGAAAAGTGACGGAGTGATAGGACGCGGGGTCAGGGTGGGCGGGGTCATAGAGGTTGACTCTTATTGGCTGCCACAGCCCAGGTGTTCTCTTTTCTCACATTTATGTTTTGATTGTTGTGTTAAAAGTGGACAGATGGAGAGAAAGGAATGAACCAATCACAATCCACCGTACTGCCTCTGAGAAAGTCTTCCAGTTTGGGGTTTGGGGGTCGGACCATGTGGATGGTGGAGACCTCCAGAAACACTCGCAGTGTTTTGGTCCATTAAATGTTTGTGGCGAGCGTTTTAACTTCCTGTTTGTACTCGATCGAATGTTGTAACACGAGTGTCCTTTCTACCACGTCTACGAGCTCTCAGCCGTCAGATCAACCAAACAGCCTCGCTGCCTTCGCTGCATCCGACCCCGACCCAGGACCAGGACCAGACCCCTGACCCCAGACCCCAGACCCCTGACCCCGACCCCGACCCAGACCCAGACCCAGACCAAGACCCCTGACCCCGACCCAGGACCAGACCCCCGACCCCGACCCAGACCCAGACCCAGACCCAGACCCAGACCCAGACCAAGACCCCAGACCCCGACCCAGGACCAGACCCCTGACCCCATCCCCAACCCAGACCCCTGACCCTCCATGCGCATCGACAACCGTTTGATTCACTTTGTGAGTTCAACCAAAAGACGTCGAGTTAGTTCGGATCTGGAGATGAAAATCAACACCTGAAGAAACGATCTGAAGAGTTTCACCTCAAACTTTCATCATAAAGTTTCTCTTTTTCACACGTTTTTTCTGCACAAACCTGATTCCCACAGGTGTAAATGACAAATGAAGGCCTTCTGAAGTTACAGCACAGGGACGCCGTCGCCGACATATTGATCACAGCTTAATGCTGCGTTCACGTCCTGTGGGACAGAACGTAGACATGAAAGCTTCTCACCATCATCGCCTCATGACGTGATGTTTGTATTTCTGCTAATTCTGTTTTCGCCTGAAGGCAGCGTCTGCATGCAAACTGCCCAGAAGTAGAGAGAGTAGAAAGGACACTCTGCGGGTCGACTCGGAGGTTTAAAATCAGGTTTCACATCCTGACAAATTCACATTAACATCAAATATGAGCGTTTTCTCCTCATTGAACTGAGTGAAACCTGCAGCTGAAGCCTTTGAGTCGACCTGAACTGAAACAATAACAGACTCAGCCTGCAGGGGGCGCACAATGATGATGTCATTACCCAGCGACAGAGGCGGGGCCGGAGGACGTCTTCGTCGAGCCTGAAATCTCGTGATGTTTCTTTGTGTTTGCTGATGTTTGCACCTTTTCTGACTCACCTTCATCTTAAGGCATCATATATTAAAACAAAGTCATCGCAAATACGCAGCAGGATGAAAAAGATTATTGAAAAATAAAAAAGAACCATATAAAAGCTCCAGAGTCCGTCTCATTCTGTGCTTAAATCAGGAGTCTCACATTCAGACAGCAGACAAACGTCAGAGGTGGACAAAGACACCGGTTTAACTGTGAAGTCCAGAATGAAGACCTACAAGAACCAGGTCCTAAGAACCAGGTCCTAAGAACCAGGTCCAAAGAACCAGGTCCTAAGAACCAGGTCCTAAGAACCAGGTCCTAAGAACCAGGTCCTAAACTTCCGCTGTTCTGACTCCAAAACATCCTCATAAAGATCGTCTCCTGCTGTCTCCTGGAGACGAGACAGGAAACACTTTAAAGCTGTCCGTCCACGTCCCTGAAAACTGACACTAACACAGAGAAATTTGTTACATTTTAATTACATTTTACATTTTAATTATGGGATTTTTGTACATGGACACAAATTTGACATTTTTTGTGACATTTCGTCGCAGCAGCACTTCCAGCGTGAGCAGCGTCCCTTTGAATTAGCGTTTTTTTTGTTGTTTTCATGCTAAGCTAGCAAAGACGCATTAGGCTGAATCAGCGAGCTTGTTAGTTGAGAGACAGAATTGTAACGTTGATGCTCATTGGTTCCTTCAAAGTGACCACACTGAGAGGACGAGCTCTGACGCTGGAAGCTTTGTGTCTGAGCTGCCTTCAGTTCGCCTGACAGACGCAGCGGAGGGTTAAATGTTGCTTCATTAATGTTTCAGAAGCTTTCAGACCTCCTCATGGTTTCCTCTGAGCGCCGAGTTGACTGAAGCTTCGGTGTGTTCAGAGTCTGCAGATGAACAGCTAACAGTTCACGTAGAAGACGTATTGATCGTATTGAATCTGTAAACACAGCTGAAGTTAATCAGCTGAATAAGATCGTTGACAGTGTTCAAGAGGGAACGTGTCACCTGAAAACCTTTTATCTCTTTTACTTTGTATTTCAGCTCTAATCTCTGGATAACGTCTTCGTTGGGAGAATCAAACTGATTCCGCCCAGAAGCAGAAACAGAGGAGGCTTGTTCCACTCTGCTGTTTTTAAAGGCTTTCTGTTATTCCTGAAGCAAAGTGAAAAACACAAAGTGGAACAGACGGGCTAAAAGCTCGGCGAGCATCCATCCACCGCGCCGCAGTAAAAATACACTCAGCTGCTGGTTTCCACTTTACAGACGACACCGTCTAATGCTCTGAAGTCTTAAGAGCTGCTCGGCTTCATCCATCTTTGATGAGGAGCGACACAAAAACACCATGCCGCTGCTGCTGAACGCTGCTGAACCCTCAGCTGACATCTCAACAACAAGGAGGAGACTTCCTGTCCTCCTCCTCCTTCTTCTCCTCGTGGAGATCTGACCTGGATGATGAACTAACCAATCATCATCAGACCTGATCAGGAGACAGAAAACTGATCTCGACACACAGAACGAGGCTTCACTCTGCAGCTGCTTCGCAGAGAAGCTCCCAGTGCTACATGTTGGAGGGCTTTTATGGTGAAGGAGCCACAGAGCTTTTATTGTGAAGGAGCCACAAAGCTTTTATTGTGAAGGAGCCACAAAGCTTTCATTGTGAAGGAGCCTCCAAGCCTTTATTGTGAAGGAGCTGGACAAACAGACTCCAGAACATTTAGCTCACATGTTTTATGCTGACAGCAAACAGTCAGACTGTGGATCACACAAACACACACACACACACACACACACACACACACACACACACACATGCACACACACACACACACACACACAGTGAGGCAGCATTGTGTTGCACTGACACTTACACTGAACCGATCAATGAAACTCTGAGTGAACCTGAACACTGATGTCAGCACAGAGGGAAGTGAACGCACCACAGACTTTAAACTCTGTGTGTGTGTGTGTGTGTGTGTGTGTGTGTGTGTGTGTGTGTGTGTGTGCGCGCACAGATCCAAAGGGGACATGGCAAATATGTTGACCGACTACTACAAAGTTAATTCATTAACTTGAGGTCCAGGTCCAGGTCTGGTTCAGGTCCTGGTCTGGTTCAGGTCCTGGTCTGGTTCAGGTCCAGGTCTGGTTCAGGTCCTGGTCTGGTCCAGGTCCTGGTCTGGTTCAGGTCCTGGTCTGGCTCGGGTCCTGGTCTGGTTCGGGTCCTGGTCTGGTTCAGGTCCAGGATAAAACAGGAGCTGCTGCTCACCTGCCAGGTGAGTCTGCTGTGCCTCACTTGTATTGACAGCCTGCTGCCACCAGAGGGAGACGTCAGACCAGGGACGAGCTGGACTGCCAACGACTGTCACATGTAATAAAAGAGAAGAAGAAGAAGAAGGTTGTTTGTGTTTTTAATGGATGAATTTCATGTTTCTTCTTCTTTAACTTCTCAAATATTCAGCTTTTATGATTTTTTCTTTATTTCTTTGTTGCGTGTCTTCAGCTGCAAAAAACTTCTAATCATGATTGTTTTTAATAGAAGCTGCAGTTTTTATTACTAATAGTATCAGTAATTGTACCCAGAAATACTGCGTTCTGACTCAAAGTCCTGCTCAAGGACACGTCCAAAGTGGACTGAAGGACTTCTGGTCTCTGGTCTCTGGATGATGTTTGAGCTGCTGACTTTCATAAAAATCAGATTTGATCATTTTAATTGTTGTTTGTGTGTAAATTCTTCATCATGAAAGTGTTTGTACTTCAGCTTCAGTAAACGGTGTACAGCCTTCTGTGGTATTAGTACTGCAGTAAAGAGCAGAGTACTCGCTCCACCTGTGCTTCAGCAGTACTTCTACTTCAGTGTCTGATGTTTGGAAATCAATGTGATGTCGCAACAGAGAGGAGGAGGAGGAGGAGGAGGAGGAGCATCACCCGGAATACACTCAACTCCACTTCCTACATGTACACACACTCTCTCTCTCACACACACACACACACACACACACACACTCAGCTGCTTTAACTTCACCTTTTCTGCGTGTTGGTGCAGATTTGAAGCGTCTTTCGGCCTGTCTCACCTCCAGCTGTCTCTCTGTCTCTCTGTCTGTCTCTCTGTCCGTCTCTCTCTTTGTCTCTCTGTCTGTCTCTCTCTTTGTCTCTCTGTCTGTCTGTCTGTCTGTCTGTCTGTCTCACTTCTCTGTTTTGGTTTCTTTAGCGGATCATTGCAACATTTCGGTGGATTTAATGACTTGATTAGCACGTGACGTTGCTCCGGGCTCATTAATTAGCGGAGCGGCCTCCTCGCGCGCAGCTGGAACTCTTCCCGGACCACCGGAGACCCTCCGGTCTGGCGCGCCGCCGTTACTCCCGGAGATTTACAGGCGTGATCGCGCCCTGACATGGGGCCGTTAATCACCGGAGCTGCGGTGCTAACCGGAGGGTGAGTGTGTGTGTGTGTGTGTCACCAGCAGCCTGTCACACACACACACACACACACACACACACACACACACACACACAGCAAACACACAGCAAACACAGAGACCCGGGTACCCCCAAAGTCCCGCCCGGCCTTTGGAGCCGCCCCCATCCAGCGCAGCTCCGCCCGCCGCCGGAACGCTCAGTTGTACAAATCAGACTGGTTCGTCCCGCCCGGACAGACGCCGAGCGGAGCCTCACGACCTGCTGTCCATGTAAGTCCACCTCCTGCTGTGTTTCTCGGTTTAATTCAGTGGTTTTCTCCATGAAGTCTGGTGCGCTGCTGTGCTCTGATTCATGTCCTTTAAACTGAAGGCGAATCTGCTTTGATTGAGCAGCAGAGCAGAGTCTGCCGTTCGCTCATGAGGACTCAGCTTCGAGCGGATGGTCGTTTAAAAATCTGTTGGTTTAATGTTTGTCGGTTGTTTTTAGCAGCACAGACAAGCTGAGAGCTCGACGACACATCAGCATCATTCAGTCCGTGGTTTTCTACATTTCGGCAGATGAACAGGACACCAAACTGCGCTCAAATCAACGGAAATACAACTTTTAAACCATTTCATTCAAACATCTCAAAGACACCATGGACAGTAACTTACTGACAGACCGTGTTGAAAGTTGACATTTGTTGAAGTAAAATTTCACCAAGCGAATGATTTCTGAGCCGAATTTACCGCGAGACTCCAAGGATTTGTGAAATGGTTTGTAATTGGTTAAAACTTGGTTGAATATTTTGATGATGACGAGAATTTAAAACGAGCAGATTTTAAGTGAGTTTTCGTCCTCACAGTGGAGGAGGGACTCATCACAGTCAGTGTCCTCCATCGATCCAGTCTCATAATCAGATTATTGTCCTTCACATCAGTCTGGGGACTCTGCAGCCATCAGCAGAAACACAGCTGAACACTGCAGTCCACCTGCTTCTTCATCATCACCATCTTCATCATCATCATCATCATCATCATCATCATCATACTTCTGCAGTCAAATGAATTGAGGAACGGCTGCAAAGCGTTTCAGGTCTTCACCTCCATCAAATGTCTGTTTTTAATTAAAACAGAAAAGCAGAAGATGTCAGACATCCTCATCATCATCATCATCATCATCATCATCATCATCATATATCTAAATGAAGATTATTCTCATGCAGCTGTTCAGCCCACATGGAAACATTAGTCAGCCCAGAACAGAACTCCATAGATAAAACACCACGTTTTAAAGAACGTCACCCACACATGAATCTCTCTCTCTCTCTCTCACACACACACACACACACACACACACACACACACACACACACTGTGTTCAGCTGAACGTCTTATTTAAACAACTTTTCTCTTCTTTCATTTCATTCTTGAGACGCTGACGTTCTGCAGCTCAGAGGAAGCTGACGAGGACAGAAATGACCAATCAGAGCCCAGAATCCTCTGTGGTGACGGGTTATTATTGTCTGTGGCTTATTACATGCTCAAACACATGCACACACACACACACACACACACACACACACACACACACACACACACACACACACACACACACACACATACTCACCCAGGGGGCTTCTCCAGGTTTGGTTTTATTGAGCTCCATTTGGTGTGTGTGTGTGTGTGTGTGTGTGTGTGTGTGTGTGTGTGTGTGTGTGTGATGGACGAGCAGCTCTGTCTCTGTATGTCTCTCCTGGGATCGACTCGTTCTGTCTGATCATCGTCTCTGACTTGTTTTCTCTCCGTCTGTTCAACCTCCTTCTTCTTCTTCTTCTTCTTCTTCTTCTTCTTTTCTTC
>NC_135080.1:597500-620000 GCF_051107435.1 Chaetodon auriga | reverse complement strand
ACCACCACCACTCCCAACACCACCGCCGTACACACTGGAATGAATGAACTGCGGAGGTAACCGCTGCTCTGTTTTCTCTCTCAGATCCTCCGTTCTTGCCCAAAAACCCCAGCATCCTCCACCCGGCTGTGGACCAGGTCTTCATCGTCAAGCAGGGTAGGTGAACGAGTCGTCTGTCAAAGTTCAACCGATTTAAGGTCTGCAAGGTCTAAAAACTGGACCTCTAGGTAACGATGGAGGTAATGTTGGGATGGCAGAAGTGTCTTTTCTGTCTGTCCACGGTGCCGTTTTGACATGTGGTCAGATGATTCCTCCATGTTTCCTCACGGCCGCGTTCAGACCAGCCTGCAGTAAAAACACTACAGACGTGTGAGTGGACGTTTCTGATGCGTCGCTTTGTCTCGTCAAGACGTTCGTCCTTCGTCGCTGTGACGAGAGATGAAGTCATTTTTGTAAAACGGCGTCTCAAAGTGAAATAAAGGTGTGTGACACGCTCGATGATAAACAAAGTACTTCTTCAAGCGTTCACTCCCCCAAAATACATTTTAGGCTTAATGGAGCAAAACTTTTCAAAATGTCCCAGAATGCAACAGAATTTAAACTGAACATTGAGGCTGAAATTTCTTTTGTGAAAACTGAATTAACTGTTTGTAGAGAGAAGTTGGAGATTTTCCTTCACTTCAATGCAGCCGCTGTGTTTCTATAGCGCCGCCCGGTGGACATCAGAGGAACCGCGGCTGACTTCAACTCTCAGCTGCCGATTTTTTTCCATCGACAGCAGGAAGCTTTAGACGTGTTCAGAGAACAGCTCCCTCTGCTGGCTTTCCGCTGTAAACCCATCCATCGCCCTGTGAACCTGGTCTGGTGGATCACAGCCTGAAGTGAACTGTGGAGGATTAAAGTCTGACCCAAGCAGCACCATGAACGGGTTTTATTCCAGGTTTTTATTCCAGGTTTTAATTTCAGGTTTTAATTTCAGGTTTTATTCCAGGTTTTAATTCCATTTTTTTATTTCAGGTTTTTATTCCAGTTTTTTCCCAGGTTTTTATTCCAGGTTTTAATTTCAGGTTTTCATTCCAGGTTTTAATTTCAGGTTTTTATTTCAGGTTTTATTCCAGGTTTTAATTCCAGGTTTTTATTTCAGGTTTTTATTCCAGTTTTTTCCCAGGTTTTTATTCCAGGTTTTAATTTCAGGTTTTGATTCCAGGTTTGATTCCAGGTTTTGATTCCAGGTTTTTATTTCAGGTTTTTATTCCAGTTTTTAATTTCAGGTTTTGATTTCAGGTTTGAATCCAGGTTTTGATTCCAGGTTTGATTCCAGGTTTTGATCCCAGGTTTCTGGCTGTTTGTGTCCGGGGCCAGAAGGGTCCGGCCCCCTGGACCAGAACCTCTGTTTGATTGTTAACATTTTAAGTTGTGAAGAGACGTTATACGTTGGCTCCTGCTCACGTCATGATGGGCCGAGTGTAGTTCCTGGAACACTGTCAGATTATAACGTGTCTTCTTCTGATCTGGTCCAAAGTGTCTCACATTAGGTTTTGGTTGACGCTGCTGAGGTCTAACTGTAGATGTTGTTGTCCCCCTCAGACTCGGAGGTGCGTCTGGTGTGCAGAGGCTTGTTCCCCTACCTGAACTCTCCCATGGACATCTGGTGGACGGTGGATGGGAAGACGCTGGACAAACTTCCCGACCATCATCGATTCTCCACAACCAACAGGTGGAAAGAAGCATGTTGACGTTTCATTGTCCTAAAGGTCGTCTGGAGGACAGAGAGCTCAGGATTGAGTTTTGTCTTTCAATCTGTACTCTTTGTCGGAATCTGGTCGACATGGACTTGACCTCCGCCGTCAAACTCATCGCCGTTAATTGTGATTCTCAGTTTCAGCTGCATTAATCGGTGTTTTGTGGATGTGAAATATCTGAGGTGTGTGTTTGTGTGTGTGCGTGCAGACAGGTGAAGTACGAGTTCGGGGACCGGACGGTGGAGAGCGTGCTGGTGGTCCAGGACTTCCAGTCTGAAGACCTGAACAGAGAGTTTAACTGCTCGGTCAGGAACGACCGAGGCTACGAGACCCGCAGAGCTCAGCTGAAGGAGGAAGGTGAGGAGGAGGAGGAGGCTCGCCTCCGGCTGATGATCTTCAGCAGAGAAACGTTCAGTCCTGGTTTATCGTCTTGATCTTCAGGAAATGTTTGAACTTATAAACCTGATGTCATCCTCTCCTCCTCTGAGTCAGAATGTCTCCCCGTTCCTTTGAGCGTACCTGGACGTGACTAACTCTCAGGTGTGTTTGTCAGTGTCGCTGCCGTCGGTGGAGCTGGGTTGTGGTCTCGGCGTGACTCTGGTCCTCATGCTGCTGCTCTTCGTGGTTTATCACGTCTTCTGGTTGGAGCTCCTGCTGCTCTATCGCTCCTGGTTTGGCACCGACGAGCGGCACACAGGTGAGCAGCAGCTCAGTGACGGCAGGTTTCACCTCATGATGAACCTGCAGGTTGAAGAACGTTCAGCACCTCTTTGTGTAGTTGAAGAAGAAGCAGCGCAGAGAAAAAGCTCGTCTGAAGTGATGAAAGTGCTCCTCCTCTTCAGGTTTTACGTCCTGACACTAAATTTCTTCTGTTTAATGGTGATGATGGTTTCTGTCTGGCTGCAGCTGAAGCATTTAGATTATTAAACTTTGAATCAGTGAGTGTGTGACAGCCCACATGTCCGCCTAACGTTGCCAGATTTATTCAATCGGGCTCAGAAACGGTGCGACACGCGGAGCCTGAGGACGGGCTGCCGGCCGAGCGTCCTCCTGCTGTCAAAGCCTTTAACCCGACAGACGCGACCGCGTCACCCGCGCTGCTCGAGCATGAAACCTGCAGCGTGCTTTAAAAATGGACCTTTTCATTATTCAATGTTTCACTGCGCTGTGATGCTTTCAAGGGAACTCGGACATTTGAGAGTCAGGATTGGCCTTTGTGCACACAGGATGTGGCAGCGTCACACGGCTTCGTGTGACAGCCTAGAACTTGCAACTAAAAATGCACAGAGGTCGTTACGTGAGCGTGATGTCACTTCCTGCCAATCAGATCAGATCAAGGAAGTTTTTCATTTGGTTTCCTGAGAAGATAAAAACCAACTCTGACGCATTTCCCCGAACTGAAGATGAAATCTCCTCTCAGTAATCAATACTGAGTGTGTGTGTGTGTGTGTGTGTGTGTGTGTGTGTGTGTGTTTGTATGTGTGTGTGTGAGTGTGTGTGTGCGTGTGTGTGCGTGTGTGTGCGTGTGTGTGTGTGTGTGTGTGCGTGTGTGTGTGTGTGTTTGCGTGTGTGTGTTTGCGTGTGTGTGTGTGTGTGTGTGCGTGTGTGTGTGTGTGTGTTTGCGTGTGTGTGTGTGTGTGTGTTTGCGTGTGTGTGTGTGTGTGTTTGCGTGTGTGCGTGTGTGTGTGTGCGCGTGTGTGTGTTTGCGTGTGTGTGTGTGTGTGTGTTTGCGTGTGTGTGTGTGTGTGTGTGTGTGTGTGTGTGTGTGTGTGTGTGTGTGTGTGTGTTTGCGTGTGTGTGTGTGTGTGTGTGTGTGCGTGCAGATGATAAGGAGTACGACGTGTACATCTCGTATGCGAGGAACGGCGAGGAGGAGCACTTCGTTCTGTCCACGCTGAGGAGCGTCCTGGAGAACGAGCTCGGATACTCAGTGTGTATCTTTGACAGGGACAGTCTGCCTGGAGGAAGTGAGTACTCACATGTACTGCAGTACACGCTCAGACACCGCAGTAGAATACACACTCTCACTGCAGTACAGTACTTACAGATACTGCAGAGCATGAGGTACACACTCTCATACTGTAGTACACATTCTATAGTACAATCAACTCACATTACTTCTGCTACTCATATGTTACCTGGTACTTGTAATATTACTACTGCTGCTAATACTTCTACTGCGTGCTGCTACTCGTCTTGCTGCTACTTCTGCTGTAGTTGTCTTCCTTCTGCTGCTACTGCTGTTACCCCCACAGTAGTACTTTGTTAATGGCATGATTAAAATGAAGGTCACTGACAGCGTGGAAGTCCAAACCGTGTTACCTGACGCGAGTTCGATTCCCGCTCAGTGTCACAGATCAAACAAACACCTTCAGAGAAAAGAAAAGTTTCATTAGTTGAAGTTATGATGATGAACGTGTGAAGGTCACGTCTTTCCCGCTTCTGTCAGTTATTAATCAAATATTTTGACACTGAGCTCAAATCGATGTGTCTTAAGACGAAGGACGAGGACGTCTGACTGCTGTCAGACCTGTGGTCAACGTCCGGACCTGCTGCAGACGTCCCCGTGTAGGACGTGGAACTGAGGGTCCAAGTCAGGCAGAAGAAGAGCCTGCAGGTGTCGGACCAGTAGACTGAAACCTCTACTTCTACTACTACTACTACTACTGCTACTACTTCAGCTACTGCTACTACTACTACTACTACTGCTACTACTTCAGCTACTGCATCTGCTCATACACTTTGTATAACTGCTTCTCCTCCTGGTGCTACCACTGCAACTGCTAATTACTACTACTACTAATACTAATACTAATACTAGTACTAGAAGGACAGATGAACCAAACAGTGACACACTCTTCATCCACTCATCGTCAGTCCGTCCCTCATCCCTTCATTAACCCTCCTCTCTCCCTGCAGCCATCACAGATGAGACTCTGAGTTTCGTGGCCCGTAGCCGGCGCCTCCTGGTGGTCATTAGCCCGGGCTACGCCTCCCGGGGCTCCCAGGCCCTGCTGGAGCTGAAGGCCGGCATCGACAGCATGGCGCTAGAAGGGCACCTGCGGGTGATCCTGATCCAGTACAAACCGGTTCAGAGGCAGGGCTGGGTCAGAGAGTTGAGGAGGGCCCGGGTGGCCCTGGCGCTGGTCCGGTGGCAGGGGGACAAGTCCAGGGAGCTGACGTCCCGCTTCTGGAAGAGGCTGAGGGTGGAGTTACCTGTGAGGAGGGTTAGCATCAGGGAGGAGGACGGGAGCAGTAAGGAGGTGTCCTTAATGAGGAGGCTGGACAGTCAGAACAGCACAAACTCCCAAACAGGCCTCCTCACCAACACTGTCAAAGACCCGCAGAAGGTCCTGAACTCCACAGCGTAGACGTGATGGAGGTCTGCAGCTCAAGACTTCAGCACAAACTGTCATTTCTTCAGTAACGTTCTTATAAATGCCTTATTTTCATTCAACTAACGAGACTAAAAGTCTGTGGCGATGCCAGCAGCTCTGTTTTCTTACCACCCACAGCGTGCTAACGTGACATGGTAGCTAAATGCTAACGTGTCGTGTTAGCTAAATGCTAACGTGACATGGTAGCTAAACCAAAGTATTGGACAAATGACATCGGACTTGATGATGATGCTGGGTGGAAGGTCGGAGGATGAACGTGTTTCTACCGTGAAGGTCATGAAAACAAACTAACGAGTGGACAGTTTGTCCTTCAGGTCTCCACAGACCTTCAGAGATGTTAGAAAGGAAGAGGGTGGAGATGTAAAACACTCATCCTCAGCTCAGAGATGAAGAGCAAGGAACAAAACAGTATAATACACCTTTAAACCTTTTGAGCTCAGTCAGTTTTCATGTTCTTCATCATCATCATCATCATCATCAGCGTCAGCATCGTTAGCATGAATCACTTTCATCTGCACACTACCATTATCTTTATATTAACGATTATATTAACTTTATATTCGTCTCAGTACGTCCGTCTCAGTACTGTGTCCCCTCGAAGAAGATCGGCCAGACAATGAATGAAAGACAGCGCAGCGTCCTCCGAGTGTGTGTGTTTTAGATTAGATTCAACTTTAGCACAGAGACGACGAAACGCTGTTCAGCGTCTAACCAGAAGAGCAAAAGTCAAAATATCCAAAAAATAAAGAAATAAATAAGCACATGTAAATAATGCAAGTGGCAAACAGTATGAGGAGGTGCAGGTGGTGAAAAGGATTCTGGGAAACCATAAAAACATGTGCAACAGGTAGTAAGTGTGTGTGTGTGTGCGTGTGCGTGCGCGTGTGCGTGTGTGTGTGTGCGCGCGCGCGTGTGTGTGCGTGTGTGCGTGTGTGCATGTGTGCGTGTGTGTGTGTGCGTGTGCGCGTGTGCGTGTGTGCGTGTGTGTGCGTGTGTGTGTGTGTGTGCGCGTGTGCGCGTGTGTGTGTGTGCGTGTGTGCGTGTGTGTGTGCAGTGAGGTTCTCACATGTCTGAGGGTTGTTTGAAGGTTAGATTTGTTGGATATTGATGTGACACTAATCAGCGTTTCCCCATCATGATGGACGAGAGGACAGACGGACGGACAGACAGATGGACAGACAGAGGGACAGAGACGGATGGACAGACAGAGGGACAGAGACAGACGGACAGACAGACAGAGGGACTCCAGTCTGTGAGTCAGAACCATGAGTGTGGACAGTTTGTTTTGGTCCACAGCGTCTCACAGAGGTTCTGCGGTTGGTGTCCACCTCTCTGTGATGAAAGCCTTCAACACTTCATGTTAATCTGTGTTTCTGAATAAAGGAATTTTTCATCCAATCGTACGTCAGCATCGTTCATTTCAGCGTCTTTCATCTCATGACTTCAATGTGAGACATGCTCAATAATTATTAGACATTTATTGTCTTCTGTCCAGAACTTTGACATGAAGTCAGACATGGTCTCCAAACGTCTGAACCTGCTCAGTTTGACCACAAACACTCAAAATTCATTCGAAGAGACATTTGAAATGCAGAGTTTAAGAAGGCTTTGTTGTCCTTCCGCGGGTTTGTGGACTTTTGAGGACCTGCTGGTCCACGTCCCAGCGGCTCCTCGGCTCTTTAAGGTCAGGTCCACCCCCTGAGGACCCTGAATCGGTTCAGCAGCTGTTGAGATGTTTCAGTGTTGAATCATCATCAGAGCTGAAAACTGATGGTGACTTTTGGAAACGAGTCTCAGAATGTAAGTCTAGACGATCTAAGACGTGTCCTTCAAGCTTCTCAGCTGCTTCTCATGCTGTTGTCTTTCCTGACTCTCTGTTTGTCCTCTGGCAGACCTATCAGAAGCCATCCTGTCCTCGATGCAGCGGAGCCGCCGCCTCCTTTTTGTCCTCAGCCCAGACTTCCTGGCAGAGAAGAGCTTCAGCCTCCTGGAGTGTCGTCTGGGCCTGTACCTCCAACGTGGCCACCGGGCCACGGTTGTAGCTGTCGTCTTCCGCTCGATCAGTAAGCTGCCCTGTGTGGAGGTCGCTCAGCTCCACCAGGCCTCCGCCGCCACCGTGACGTGGCGAGGGAGTCGATCCGAACCGCAGCGGTCCCGCTTCTGGCTGAGGCTGAGGCTGGCGTTGCCTGTCCGGCCGCTCGCTATGGGCAGGAGGCTGATTGACAGCACGTCGTCTCACTCGGACCTGGCGGCCCTGGCGCTGCAGAGAGCGCAACGGATCCAGAACCAGAGCCAGAGACGCACAGCCAACCGGAGCCGGCGAAACAGACGGGCTGCAGCCAATCAGAGCCGCCGAGACAGCCAGACCAGAGGGAGGTGCAAGGCACAGAGGGGGAGTACGTGCAGGCAGGAGGGGTCACAGCACAGCAGGAGCTGCTCAGGGTGCGCTCGTTTCATTGGACAGGTGGACGACAGGGGGGCGGAGCTAACAGGTGAGACGGAGATGCAGCAGATGTCACATGACAGGAATGACATTCGGTCAGACCCTGTCCCAGAAACAGAACCTGCCCCGATTCCAGACTCCACCCATGACCCTCAGTCAACTCCTGACTCCGCCCCCGTACCTGACATGGACTCTGACTCCGCCCTCCCCACCTGCCAGCAGGATACCGACGGAGCGACACAGAAACAGATGATTGGTTTAAGGCAAGGTGATGTCAGCAGGAAAAGGGGGGAGGCTTGTGGTCCACTTGCCACCAACCTAGAACAGGGTGGAGGTTGACCAACGCCCCCCCCACACAGACCCCAACCGAGCCTTTGATACAGACTCTGAGTAATGCTGCATTCATGTCACATGGGAAAGATGGGAACACTTGAATCTTGAAGTTATTAAACGTTCGGTTCAAACCCTTTTTGATCGTTCAGCAGCTGACGGTCAGTGTATTTACATCCTGTCAATCATCGCTCTCCAGTCGTTTCCATCGTCAGTGGCGGAGTCCGCCATTCGCCATTCACGTGCTGGATTCAGATCGCCTTCACACACATGGGCAGAATGTCTCTGGACTCTCAGACTTCACTTAAAGTGAAAGCCGTACTTCCCACCTGACCTGAATGCAACATTTGACTGGTGCGACATGAGGCTTGTTTGAGACGAGAGACGCCGACTGACGCGTGGACGACAGATGAAGTGTGCAGCCTGGATGTGTGTGATGATCCTGATTGGCTGAATGATGTGAGCGTTTGTTGTTGCTGAAGTCCATTCAATGATGAGACATGCTGTCCTCGTCTCAATCAGGCCTGAACTCACCTCAGACCATTCCAGCGTAAAGTCACGACGCCATGAACTCTGACCTGAAGACGAAGGGACAAACTGTCCCTGATCACATGACTCCGCACGTTCTGTGGTCCATGCAGTATCAGAAAAACGTTCCTGCTGTTGAGTCCGTTATAGAGTCCAGATCCAGGCCCGGTCCAAGTGGTCCAGGTCTGCTGTGTCGTTGTTTGACATGTGATTCTGTTTCCCACAATCCAAACAGCCAATCAGAGCTGCCTCTGCAGACGACGTCAGATCAGCGTGCAGGACGTCGACGTGTTGTCGCTCCTCTGACGAGCTGATGGACAGGTCCTGCTGTCTGTCTCCTTCTTGTGTCTTCTTGCATGTGAAGCTGGAAAGTCTTAAGATAAGATAAAGTGTGAGCTCTGCTCTTTGTTCGTCTTTCCAGCAGCTTCATTAAAGGTTTGAACATGTGTGATGTTTGATGAGTGACGGCTGAATGATGAAGAGCGTCCTCTGTCTCTGGTTGCATGTCTGTACTGAGACACTGATGGACAAATAAAGATTTGGATTCAAGCTGAAGACTGTCTTTGTCCCGTCGGTGAGATTCTGTTTAATCTTCGTCTCACTTCTCTGTCAGGTCTGCAGATCTGCTTTTATTGTGTTCATTTACAGGCTGCGGTCAGGACAAACATGCTTTTATTGTGTTAATTTGGAGGTTTTATGGCTTCCTTTATAGGTTGTGAGGGGTGTTTGATTTCGCCTTCGTCTGATCCCTGCCGAGAATGCTGATGTTAAAACTGAACAAGAATTATATGCAAGAAGTTTTATTTTGAAATCCTGTTTCCACCTGGTGTTGACAGGTGACTTCAGCAGGTAAAATGATCGAAACCTGAAGGAAAGAGAGAGTCAGCACAGATCAGCAGGTGTCAGCGTTCCACTGCTGATCTGAGACCAGTCTGTGTTTGACAGTCAGAGGACGCTTCACCTGGTGTTCAGGACAGTTTCAGGCTTCACACCTGTCGAGGTTACACCTGCATCACTTTAATCATCGGGACGCTCATTTGTTCACAGAAAACCTGGATTTTTCTCCATTTTGATGAAGTTTGAACGTTCTTTCACCTACACAGGTTTCACTTGTCAAACGTTCGTTCGGTGTCTGAGCTCCTGAAAAACTGTCCAATAACATAAGAACGACGTGTAGACGCTGAGTGAGGTGACCACCCGCCCCTCGCTCACTCTCATTGGACGGCTTGTGGTCGGCGATCAGTGAAACCTGGTCTCGTATCAGCCGAAGCGTCTCAGAGGCCATCAGTCTTTTTTATTGTGCAGAAGAAGACGAGCAGCAGGTTAACGGCACATCCGTCATCACTGAGAGAGGGAGGAAGAGGAGGAGGAGGAGAGGAGGTGAAGGGAGAAAGGAGCTGAATTAAAGAGGAGGCAGAGAGCCAGAAATGAGACGTTTAAAGGCTCCTCCTGTTCGGAGTCAGTGTCCAGTGAAATGCACCAAATGATCGTTTCTCCGAGGCGCTCCTCTGTTAGCTTTGTTAGCTTCGTTAGCTCTGTTAGCTTTGTTAGCTCTGTTGGCTTTGATAACTTTGTTGGCTCTGTTAGCTTTGTTAGCTCCATTAGCCCTGTTAGCTTTGTTAGCTCTGTTAGCATTGATAGCTTTGTTAGCTCTGTTAGCAGCTGATGTTCCTGAACAGGCCGAGTTGTGTTTTTGTTGTGAAAGCCGGACTGTCCCAGGACCCCTGAACTACCCGTGATGTGTTCAAAGCTCAGTGATCCTCGGCTGAGGGTTTGAATGAGACATTTCGAGCCGCAGACAGAAATCACAGACGTCACCGTCATTCAGGAAACGCCGGGTCCTTCCTTCCTTTCCAGCCAGCAGAGCTCCCAGCAGATCGCACACTCACCAAGACTTTCACACTGACTGCGCTAACACACATCAGCTGTGTTCACTGTCACTGTGAAAATATTCAGCTCAGGTCAATTTCAACTCAAGGTGCAATATGTCAGTCTTTCAGTCAGGTGTATTATTACTTCTATATGCGATATCAATACTCCAGGAGTTCTATCATCCAACGTGCAACATCAGTACCTGATGCATCTCTAACTTCCAGTGTGCAGTATTGGTATTTCCTCTGTGCCGTGGTGTAAACTTGAAAACACTATATAATGTTACCACTCCCATATTTTACATTTCCTCATACTAGGAGTTTGACTTTCTGTATTTCCCCTTGTTTAAATTGTTCATATTTTTCAATATTCCTTGTTTATATTGTTTATATTGCTTGTTTGCTATTTAATGTCTTTTTACCGACGCCCTCTATTTTTTGCTGTCCACTTTGCTGATGTAATACTGTAAATTTCCCCACTGTGGGACTAATAAAGGAATCTTATCAGACGTTTTTCGGGATGAGGACTTTAGATTTTTCTCCTCAGAGATGATCAGGGTTTGAATTTCCTTCCCTCAGCTTGTTTTTAACGACCTCCAGACTCCATCTTTCAGCTGAGACGATGAGTCTGATCACAGAGCCACTGAGCTGGACTCAAAGAGAATCAGAGAATCACCAGAAACAGCTGTTAGCTAATTATCAGTGCAGTAAAATGAGCCTAAAACAGCTCAAAGTCAGACCAAAGTGAACTGGAGCTGCTCTTGAACCATGTGGAGAAGCTGCAGGTTCTGCTCTTTTTTGAAAGGAAACACTGAACTTTTATCCTCAGCAGTCAGAACCACTGTAACAGACGCCTGCAGGTGAGTTTACCTGAGACTGATTAGCTGGAAAACACAGTGAGAGCACAGCATGAAGCCGAGACGAGTCCAAGTTCAATAAACCGATCACAAAAACTCACAAACTGAATGTTTTACATGTTTTCTCTGATGGTTTATCTGTAAAAAAAGGTACTTCCCTGTATATTTATGCAGATACAGACCTGTATTTATGTTCATGAAATCTAATTTTAGCCCTCTGTGTTCATATTTAAGGTGTTTATATTTGGGCTGTGTGTCTTTATATATATTATCTTTATCTTCAAACTGATTGACATCCCGTTAACGGTGGAATCTTTGATCTGAGGCTGCAGCTGAACCTATCGGTGGATTCAGACTGTCATTGGCTGTTTGAAGCGTCAGTCATCTGCCAAGTCGGCAGTGATTGGTTCAGTCTTCACATGGAAGAAGAGAAGGAGGCCCTTGTGCTCAACTCAGACTTTCATTGGCCGCTCTGGCTGCTTGGCTTCATGTGGCAGCTCCTGATTGGTCGAGGTCTCATTTGAAACTCTATAAAGTAACTGAAGACAAGATGGCCGCCGTCTGTATGAACTTCCTGAAGTTTTAAGAGGAAAACACTGAAGACAAGCTCAATGTTTGTTAATCTGAAGGAAGAAAACGTCTTCTGTGGATTATCTTCACGTTCTGGACTAAATGTCTTCACTGCTGAGGATCTTCTGGACCTTTGTGGACATTTCAGACATCTCTGTCGGACTGTTTTGGATCTGTGGATCAGTGAGAGACGTCAGCGGTGAGTTTCCTCAGTGTTGGCTGGATTTTAAAGGCGGTTGTTTTTCTGTTGTTGGTGTTTATCGAGGCTCCTGCTGTGATTGGATCTTGTATGTGAGTCTAAACATGAACGTCGTGTTTGTGTCCATAAACAAAAAGAACTAGAAACAGGAAGTCCTCCTCCAGCCCGCTGGTGGGCCGTCAGAGCTGTGAGGGGGTTCAGTCTGGTCTCTGTAGATTGTAGTATCTGCTCATCTCTTTAGGCATCCCTTCCCCCAGGCCTTTGAGATTCTTGTCGCTCGTAAATACCTTTAACCTAAAGGTTGAGAGGCCATGACTATATTAGGCCCTCTCCTGTTGTGCAATATATGCTCTGCCATGACCATATTAGGTCTTTTTCTAACCCTTCTGTATTTAGTTGTGTCAACACAACTCCCCTGTATAATGCATGTCTGAGATGCTGTATGTGTGTGTTGATTCTATTGGCTGAAACCACCCAGACATAGCATGCTGTCTGAGATGCTGTACTTGCTTTAATAAACCTGTTTATATATGAACAAGACAGTATCGGCGGAGAACTTCTTCATCATCTTCACTTCATTGCTGCATCATTGATACACAACAAGATCATTGTGTCTCCTGTGTCTGTTGTCCTCTTGTCTCTGGTCTCTTTAGATCATTGTGTCTCCTCATTCATGTCTCAGCAGGATGTTCCTGTTGGAGTTGGTTGAGGTGGAGCTCATTTCAACAACAACAGTCCAAAGCGCCACATGATTCCAAACACATTCAGATCATTGAGAGGAAAAGCAGCAAATCAAACATCTGACTGGTTGGTTGGTTGGTTGGTTGATTGATTGGTTGATTGGTTGGTTGGTGGTCTGGTGGTTTTGGGCTGCAGTCGCATCCAGGTCAGATGGTTTAGGCTCGTCTGCTGGTTTCAGTGAACCTGATAATCACTAAAAACCATTGAAACCAGAGCGTTTCCTCTCTGCTGGATCAGGTTTCAGGTCTGAAGCTGAGCTTTAATCTCAAACTAATCCTCCTCCTCCTCCTCTTCCTCCTCCTCTTCCTCTCACAGAGCAAGTAATCCTCCTCTTCTTTCAATCAATGATCATTTATGAGAAATCTAATTGAATCCAGCTCTGTAATACTCTGTCTGCTGCCAGGGCAGCGAGATGCTGCGTTCACACACGCTAACGTGGTCAATGTGCAGATTAAAGACAGTGAACGTCACATGACTGAGCCTGAAACACACCGTGCTACATTAAAAACACACGTCAGGGACACGAGGAAAAGGCTGCAATCAGAGCACAATCCATCATTTGACTGTGCGTGTGTGTGTGTGTGTGCGTGCGTGTGTGTGTGTGTGTGTGTGTGTGTGCGTGTGCGTGTGTGTGTGCGTGTGCGTATGTGTGTGTGTGTGTGTGTGTGTGTGCGTGCGTGCGTGCGTGCGTGTGTGTGCGTGCGTGTGCGTGCGTGCGTGTGCACGTGCGTGTGCGTGCGTGCGTGCGTGCGTGTGCACGTGCGTGTGTGCGTGTGTGTGTGTGTGTGCGTGTGCGTGTGTGCGTGCGTGCGTGTGTGTGTGCGCGTGCGTGAAGGGGTGGATCAATAGGAAACGATGGCAGAGTTGATTAAAGCACTTTAAATGTGTGTGTGTAACAACAAAGGATCAATAATGGTTTATTGAAGGTGTGTGCGTGCGTGTGTGCGTGTCTGTGTGTGCGCGCACGTGTGTGTAAAGTCTCTGGTGAAAGTATTCAAATAAAGGCCTGGGGTCTCATCGTGTGCTGTGAATTCACTTCAACGTCCGTTTCTTCAGCTGAAGCTCATCAGTACGACGGGCTCATCCTCAAACGCTTCACACTCATTCATTCATTCATTCATTCACTTCATCAAAGTGAAGTCTGATACTTCAACATGTCAGGTTTTAACAGGAAGTGAAGCGACATCAGAACAGGTGGATCAGTGATTGGTTTGTGTGGTTTTCTCATTCTCACCTTCTGCTCTGATATTCTGTCCTCCTGCTCATGAATGATGGTGGACAGAATATTAGGAACCCTGTGGTTTCAGCCTCCATCAGAGCTGATCAGCTCCTCTCTGGACTGTATTTAACTTTACAAGTCGAATATGATTGGCTTTCTGTTTCTGAACAGAGCGACTCTCAGATCTGCTGCTGAAGGCCTTCAGGCTTCATTTGATCGTCGACCTCACTGGATTCATGTTCTCGACGTGAGCGTCGTTGAACGTCATCGTCACATGACCTTTGCTACCTCCTCCGATCTGTCTCCACCGCCCATCTTCGTCGCTCTCTGGCTAATAAAGCAAAGATGTTTTAAAGAAAAACGGGCCCATCAGCATTATTCATGAGGGCTGCGACTTGGCCGGGCGGCGTCCTCTCCCTGAAGCGTCCGTCGTGACCTCAACGCTGCCGAGCGGGACGACTCGTCCATTAAGAGCTGAGTGCAGAGGAGTTTTCTCTGGCAGCTGCAGCTCTGCACCGACCGTCTGATCGTCTACATGTATGAAGCTTTCACTGACCGTCAGGAACATGCAAAGAGCACCACGCAGTGGAGAGCCAGAGGAGGAGAGCCAGAGGAGGAGAAGCACAGTACAGATGTGATCTCCTCATGACTGTTCAAATGGAATAGGACATGAGCTCTGTTCAGCCGAATGAGTCTTCAGACTTCACACATGTGGACTGTGGTTGTGTGTTAGCGGCTAACAGAGAAGCTACGCGGCGCTAACCTCCATGTCTGCTGTGAGACGTCCTGTGGTTACTTATCACGGACTGCACAAACCCTGAGAGACACGAGGACGCACAGAGAATAAAGTGGACCTGAAAACACACGGAGACGGCAGGAGCTGTGGTTGGTCTGTGATGCTGGTGGAGGTCGATGAGGCTGAAGACAGCATGAAGGACGATGAAGACGTTCAGTCTCCTCGCCTCAGGAATGTGTGGAAACAAAGCTCCAGCTTCTGTGTTTGGATTTGATTTCGACCAAAAAATCTTCATTTGCGGCTGAAGAGGTGACTCAGAAGGGGGCGGGGCAGGTGACTCGGAAGGGGGCGGGGCCTCGCGCAGAGGTCGGGATGAACATGGAGTTGAATCTGAGCCGATATCAGATTTAACAGTTCAGATGTTTGTGTGTAATCCAGTCTGCTGTTCTCTGTGTGGACCGGTCCGACTGGTTATTAATTATAACTGTGGGTTAGTTAGCTCATGCCTGTGTGTGTGTGTGTGTGTGTGTGTGTGTGTGTGTGTGTGTGTGTGTGTTTGTGTGTGTGCGTGTGTTTCCTGAAGCTGTGTGCCAGCATCACATTAGCTTTGACGTGTGTGTGTTCGTACATGACTGAGTGTGTTCGTGGCATCGTGCCAGTGCAGAGGTATTGTGTCAGGTGTGTGTGCGTGTGTGTGTGTGTGTCCCTGCAGTGACAAAGGTCGTCTCCGTTGGTCGAATTACATTCCACACACGCTTAGAACACGCGACCGCCGTTATTTGATCCACTGGAGAGAAAATCGTCCGCCGCCTCTGGCTGCTGCTCAGAGTTCAGGGTGGACAGTTTCTCTGGGGGGAGCTGGTCCAGGAGGACAGACGCAGCAGAAGACGCTGATCGATGTGTCCAGAAAACACTGTGTGTGTGTGTGCGTGCGTGCGTGCGTGCGTGCGTGCGTGCGTGTATGCGTGTGTTGCTGGGTTAATTGTTGAGCAGCAGACTGCAGCAGTTAGTGTGTTGGTATGTAGTTACTCATCATCACACAGAGTAATAAAGACTCACTAACCATTAAACTGAGAGCAGACACACACACACACACACACGCACACACACACACACGCACACACACTGTTTCCTCTGAGCTTCAGTTGCTCACAGTTGCCATAGAAACGGTGTGTGATGCTTCAGTCATCTGTATGAAGTCGTGTCACTTTTTCTGTCTCTGCTGTTTTAACACCTGCAACGACTTCATTTCCCAGTGTGGGATCAGTAAAGTCTTATCTTATCTTATCTTATCTTATCTTATCTTATCTTATCTTATCTTGTGTGGAGGACCTGATGAAACTGTCTCGACGCCGCAGACTGACGCTGCGTGTGCGTGACGGTCAGTGTCCTCGTTGTCCTCTGAATGCTCATTAACTCGCTCCAGCAGCAGGAATCTCCTCATTTCTCCTCAGTTTTCTCCCTCACTGATTCGTCCACCCAGAGGTCAGAGGTCAGCAGCATCCGCTCACTGATACATGACGTATTATCCAAAACCTATCAGAGTGTGTGTGTGTGTGTGTCCAGATAAAACACCATAAAGTGTCCTCTGGGAGAAAATTGATGTTCCAAATTAAAAGCCGGTGGGTCGTCATGCTCTCTGAGCCCTGGTATGCTTTTAATGTGAAATGTCGACAGGAAGTTTTGAGTTTACTTGACAAAAAAATTCTCTCAGGATAGTTTTTTTTTTTTTTTTTTTTTTGGCATTTTCTCATTTTCTCATCCCAGATTCAAGTTTTATTTCATTCCTCTGTATTAAAATAAAAATGATGAACTTAAGATGAAACAGAGACATTGAAAAGGCCGTCAGGTAAAGGTGAAGGTGGTCCCTCAGAGGGGGTTCAACCTTACAGCCATCGTCAGCTGATCGGCGTCATCACCATCAGCAGCGGTGGCGATGGAGCCTCCAGGCTGCACGTTGGTTGTTCAGAGGGCGGCGGACGAGTCGCAGGGCTGCAGTCTCCATGAGTGACAGGGGATTGTGGGATACCTCTCTGACAGACGGGGCGACATCATGGAGGCGGGGTTTAGGGTGGTGGGCGTGTGGTGGCTCATTAAGATTTAATGTCGGGTTAATGTGCTCTCTGGGAGTGTGTTGTGGTCTGAGTCTGTGCTGTTAATGTTACACCTACACCTGACTGACAGCTGCCAGCTCCGCCCACCTCCCACCACCTTGTTGGACTCACAGTCCTGATGGCTCCGATCTTTGATCCCTTTACAAATGAAACTCTCTGAACTTTATTCTCCAGTTTAAAGTAGAGTCGCAGTAAACCTCTGCATCCAGTGGGTTAAGGGTTTTACCAGATGCTAAATGCTAACCGCTAATTCTGGTCTCTGCACTGAAGGTCTGAGGGTCTCTCGGGATGTTTGATGTTTTCTGCTTTTGGTATTTCTGCAGTTTGAGGCACAGAACTGAGTCTTTATTCAGGTGTGTTTTCTTTCCCAGATGTGCATGTGTGAGATGCGATGTGGCTCAGAAACCTGCCTGCAGTCCTAATGATTCCACTGTTCTGGAATCATTAGGACTGTTCAGAACTCAGTTCTGTGGTTTAAGAACACGTCATGAATATGATGACGACTTTTGTGGAGATGAAGGTAGATCAACTTCTGGTTCGGTGAATTCTGGTAATCTGGGTCTGATCTCAGCTCCTGACACACCGTTGAGAAACCGGTGTTTCTGCAGGTGAATCCTGAACGTGTCGACTCATTGGCCGATGTGTTTGAGGTGGCCCAAGCTGTTGGGTTCTGCGAGAATGTGGCGGTGAGGCCGTTCCCCCAGTCAGTTGGGGCGGATCGAGTTTCGACTGCCGGCCTCTTTAATGACCCCTTTCCCTGTCCGACCCTCAGCCCACCGACAACAGCAGAGCCTGTGATCCGGTGCGGCCCTCCTTTCACATTCCTGCCAGACTCCGGCCCTCCCTGTCCTGAAAGAGCTTCCAATCTGTCGGACATCTGCAGCCGGTCTTACCTTGTCATTAGAGATAGACCACTCGGTTGGCCCGCCACGGACACATCTCGCTCCCAACTTTCCCTCGGCCCCTGCTCGCTCTCGAGGGACCCAGGGCAAGGCCGGGACCCTGTGTTAGGAACCCCCAGGGAGAAGAAACCCCACTATCGTTAACCTGTGGGGGGCGGATCAGGGTGGAGCATGTGGGAGGGGGTATCTCCAGGGAACCACTGGCCTCCTTTTGTTCCTGAGAAGAGAGCGAGCTGAGGGCGAGGAGGAGGATGGTCAGACTGGTTTAACTGGTAACTGAGCTAAAGACCGAGGAGGCTGTCAAACTGCAGCTCAGACAGAAAACTTTAATGAGTCCTGTTTTAACCCCAGGTCTGGAACTTCTGACAGAAAACCCCAAAGATTCCAGTTTTCCAAGGATGCCAAACGTTTCAGGCTGGATTTGGGGGAAATGTGTCTAAACTGATGATAAGAACATGAAACCTAATGAGAATTAAGCTCAACTGAAGTGGATGCAGCTGCAGCGATGAAGGATGGTTTTCTACAGCAAAGCTGTTTAATAAACACTTTTATTATCAGAACACGTGTGATCCTGGGCTCAGACCAACGCTGATCACCATCATGACAGAAACAGTCAAATGTTTGTCCGCCCATCAAAGCTGTGGCCTCTGATTCGCTGTGGGCGTCCGTGGTTGCATCATACTGTGAGCTTTATGAAGAGACAACGTGTCAAAGCAGAGTCTTAACTGTGTCCATTTTATATTGAACTTTCTGTCCTTACAGCGTCTCTGAGGTTTACAACGTGATGTAAAAGCTCATCATTTTGCATCACCTGGTGAACAGCTGTCTGCTCCTGACAACTAAAACACGAGTCATGTTTCAGCACTTTAAGGACTTAAGATTAAGGTTCAGGATGAATCGTGGTCTTTGTTAAACACCCAAAGAGTCAAGACTGGTCTGAAGAAAGAAATGGGACATTTTAACATTATTAACCCAAACCATGAACTTTATTGACCTTCTGTTACCCACACTGAAGGACTCAGACGTCCACCTCGACCTTTGACCTGCAGCTTCTGGACTTCTGTCGCTAGAAAAGATGTCGCAGCTGAACTGAATCCAGGAAGCAATCACACATTATTAGTATGTAAACTTAATGTAAAGGTGACTTTCCTCCATGTAGACTTGAGCTCCAGGAGAACAAACAGAGACGATTCGGACACGTCTGAGAATCGCTTTCTTTCTGTTAGTCCACAGTTTGCCGGTTTACTGTTTACACGTTCATATAAAAACATTACAGACATGAAACACGAAGAAGAGTTCGACACATCAGCTGCTGGACTGGGTTAGCACGAGTTAAAGGTTTCTGGACGTTCCTCACGTCCCTTTTGAACGCCTCAGTGTTTCTGCTGTTTTATGGACTGAATTCAGCAAAAAACACCAACATGCTCATAACACGTCAAAGAAGCATTCACAACTAACACGAAGCACATTTTAAGAAAATGATGTGGAACACCAGCTTCACTTCATGTTCACATTGTTTATAGTTAATTTCTTGATGTGAAGTTTCTAAAAACATGATTGATGGAGCCTTAATAAAACCTTAGAAAACTCTGAAAACGTTTTTTTTTTGTTCATGGAAAGTTAATGTTTCAGATACACGTGAAACGTGTTGTTACACCTGCTCATATGTGAAATGCTGTTGAGATGAGGTAACTGTGCTGTTTCAGCTGATGTCTGATAAGAATTCAGGCCCCGTGGTGTCGTTTGTCACAAACTCAGTCGATGCTCATCTTGTGTTCAGAAGTGCTTTGTGTTCAGTTAGCACGCTAACTAGATGGCATACATGTTACCAGCTAGCACGCTACGATATCACTGTAGATTTACTAACTTACAGAAGTTCATTTCAAGCGATTTTTTTCTTCGATAGCTCAACATTGCTGTAAAATATGTTGAAGACCCATTTATACTAATTTATACCAATTCGCTGGTGGAGTTAGCTACAACGGCAGTGACGTCGTTCAAAGATTCAGCTCAACATTTAAAGTCTTGGACAGAAATCACCCAAATCCTCCAACCAGTCACTGGCAGTTTTAACGTTACTTTGATTGATATCTCATTTTTTCAGCTAACTGTCGTCTGTACTCACTTTTTAAAACTGGTTCCCCTAATTCTGACAAGAACTTGCCAGAATCAGTGCATCCATTGTTTTTTATTGTGAGGCAGTTCTCACTTTTTTGGATTCTCCCTGTTTTACATTTTAATATAAACTTTGTGAAAAGGGACACAAAGTGGCCCGAGGGTCAAGACTGACAGTTTGAGGCAGTTTCATAGACGAACTAGATAAAAGCATATTTTAGTTACTCCTGTTCATTTTAAATGTTACATTTATTGTAAGTTGGCTCTAATTGGCTACAAACCTAAAATGTAAAATGTCCTAAAATCCTTCTCATGGTATCAAAGTTTCACTTTGCATTTTCCATCACTCTATTCTCAACTTTCTAACGAGTTGAGTGACGTTGAACAAAATGCATTGCAGCCTTTTTGAAATCAGACAGAGGTCCTTATTGATCAGGATCACAATGTTTCTACAAACAAAAGGCAGATGATCAAAGGAACAAGGATGTCCATCAGACTTCATCTTATCAAGGTCTCTGAGGAGAGTTCAGGAACTGTTAAAAGAACTATCTGTAGGCATGGCCCTCAGTGTTGCCTGAGGTCCTTTTGAGGGGAGACCATTAAGGTGCCTACGGTCCTTGTCTGGGCACCCAGGTGAAGTTCCACCTTCCCTGGGGGTTCTTTCTGACAAACGCTTGTCCCTGGGGGAAGCTATGGGTCTTGACGCTGCTAGATGGGCTGAGGGACATGCTGAAAGCTAAATCTGTGCGGTTGCGAGGCGTTGTAGGAGGCTGAGATCCCAGTGAGGGACTCATTGGGCTGCCACCGCACACAGGTGTCCATCGCTGGTTCAAGAGAGGACTCGATGATGAGATGGGGGAGAAAAGGACTCTTTCTCCTGGTGGACTAAAGTGGTCTTTGTCTTGTGACGGTGCCTGGCTGTCTCTCCGTGGAGACCAGTAATAGGGATGTTTTGCTTGATTTCCCTCCAGAGTTTGGACTTGATTCAAGGCAGTGATGGAGCAGATGTCTGCTCTGTTTGGTGACTGGGTGAAGGGTGGTTCTTCTGTTAGTGGTGGAGGTGGGAAGGCAGTTGATGTGTTGTAGCTCCTGATCACAGTTTCAGGAGCTCCATGCTGTCTGGTTAGTCCAGTGGCAGTAAAGTCAGAGCATTGACCTGGAGAAGCTGTGCAGTTCTGAGGTGACTTGGCAGGATTACCACAGTTTGCTTCTTGGCAGTCAGCAGCACTGTACCTATAATCAGTTTGATACGTTGATCTTCGGCAGTAGCTGTGGACAGAAGATGGCGTGGAAGTGGCAACTGAAGGACTAAAAGAGGAGTCTAGAGTGCAGTCAGGGGACGAGGAAGAGGAACCATCATAAATCAAACTGCAGAAGCTGTATCCAGGTGAGGAAGAGGAGTTGCCGGATGTGTCGATGGTGTCTCGGTCCTTCAATCCCAGCGTTCGTAGAACCCAGAGGTCCAGGTTCGGTTCTGAGGAGGAAGATGTCTCAGAGGACTCGGAGCAGAACTCGGCAGTGAGGTTCCTGCAGACTCTCTTTCTGACCTGCCGGGAGGTTTGGAGTTGTTGACTGCCATTCTGGAGAGGTCCTTCGTTGATGTACATCAGGTTTCTCTTCAGCTTCCTCCTCCCATCAGCAGTCAGTTTCTATGAGGGGAGAACAAGGACAGAGCAAGATGGCATATTAAGTATTTATATATATAAATATATATATTAAGTGATACTGCCCTCTTTGTGCTCATAAGACCACTGTAAGCTGGACAGAACCTTTTCTGTAGATGAGAGGGGTCCAGGTTTTGAGCTGGCACATACGATGGGGACTGATGACTGACTGATTTTATCAAGAAATTTCCTGGTTTGAGACTGGTTGTCCATCAAATGAAGTAAAGGCGTCTCCATGTTCAGAGTTATTGTGATAATGCACGAGTTGGTGCAGTTTGGGTGGACTAGGAAACTCCAACATCTGAGCGGTTACGATCGCGGACGCACCTTTGCCTTTTGTTCCAGGGTCCTCACAAAAGATGAGTTGAGGAACTCTCTGAGTTTGTTGTTCTCGTCCTGCAGTCTGGCCAGTTCCTCTTCTCTCTGCAGCAGAGTGTCCTGAAGCTGGAAGAAGTAAAAACATACTGATGCCAAAGTCAAACAGACAGCAGGACGTGGTGTTTACTCTGAGGACATCCTGTCTTTGGTACCTGTTTGTTTCTCTGCAGGTGAGGGGACAGCTGCTGTGACCACATCAGACCAGCAGGGGGAGAGCTGCTAAAACCACACTGAGACTCTGAAACACAGACGGAGACAAAGAAGGATTAAGAGGTAATCTGATTACATTCTCTATCCTTATGCAGACATTAACGGGGCGAAGCTTCGAGTTTCAAAGACGAAGTATTCACATACTTAGAAAATACCACATTCAACATGTTACCACAGTCGAAGTGCAGAAGCAGTATTATCTAAATGTACTTATTGCACAGCAGGACCATTGTCAGTGTTTTACTTTATATTACTGGATTATTATTTCAGATGCATGTAAGCAGCGTTTTAATGTCGCTGCTGGACAAGAGAGATGAATTTTAACTTCTTATCATCGAATATTTGTCTTCCTTGTGGTGAAGCCCCTTCACCTGTGATTACCTGCGAGGATCATTTCTTGTATTTCACTTGAAGTTTTTTGGAGCTCCATCTAGTGGACGTCAGAGAAACTCCAACTGGTGACCTTCAGCTCTCGGCTGCTGC
>NC_135080.1:590000-592500 GCF_051107435.1 Chaetodon auriga | reverse complement strand
TCTTAGTTTAGAATATCAGCATGCTAACATTTGCTAATTAGCATTTAACACAGAGTCCAGCTGAGGCTGATGGGAATGTCACAAGTTCTGCAGGATGACTTGTTGACTTGATGATGGCACTAGAAGAAAAGTCCAAGTGCCTGTCTGATGCTAGCTGCTAGCATGCTAACAGTATGACTATCTCCTGAAAAACAAACGTAGCAGCCGACAAACATGAGGCAGATCAATTAAAACGATAAGGGAGCTGAAGTGGACCCCTGTGGAACTCCACACTGAGTAACATGAAGATATCAGCTCGATTAGAGCGCTTTGACAACCACACTGAGCCTCTGCAGCTTCCGTAGCAGCTGCGATCAACCAAGTCGAATGAGAGAGAAACTAAGAATAAATGAAGAGTCACAGCGAATCACCGAATATCATGAACTGAAGTTCTTCCATCAAAGGCAGATGGAGGTTTTCTGAAACCACACCCACTGGAAAGGAGGTTTAGTGTGTGTGTGTGTGTGTGTGTGTGTGTGTGTGTGTGTGTGTGTGTGTGTGTGTGTGTGTGTTTGGCAGCGGGTGTGTATGGGAGTGTCGGTCAGCAGGTCGTCCTCTCGCCTCCTCTTTGATGCGTCTCTGTTGTTGCCAGGTGACCTGCTGAGCTCTCATTTGTAGCCAGTAGATCACAATGTCCCCTGCCAATTAAAGTGAGCCTCCGGGTTGCCGTAGTTAACCAAAACCCGACCGGCGGGCAGCAGGTCGGAGGATTACTGACCGTCTGTAGCCTCCAGTTTGGCAGCAGCTGGTTTAATTTAGTAGAACGAGTCTGAGGGGCCTTTGAGCAAGGCACCGAGGCTCTGACAGCGTCTGTCCACGAGGCCGTCATCTTATCTTATCTTATCTTATCTTATCTTATCTTATCTTATTCCAAAATGTTCTTCGCCTTGACAGACGTGTCCTGCAGCTCACTGTGGACTCAGAGGTCCGAAACAGCTGCAGAATCATCAATATTAATCAATAACGTGTGTGAGGGACGTGTGACTGTAAAACCTGATAACTAACCCCACAGTGGGCAGCGTGGAGCCGCTCGGGGCTACAGGTGAGCTACCTGGTGGTCTAACTCAGCTTCTGGAGACAGATGTTAAAGCAGCCCGGCCCCCGTCTTAGTCCTCCTCCCTGCTGGGATCCTAATGACAGGGGGACGGACGGCGGGATTTGTTGGACAACAGCGGCGGCTGCCTGACTGCCAGCAGCATGCACACACACACACACACACACACACACACACACACACACACTGAACCTCCTTTTTCCAGTCTGAAGTGTGGACTGGTCAGACCAGCACACCTTTCCTTCCTCCCTTCCTTCAGAGGAGCTCTGGTCAAGACAGGACTGTGGATGTTGGTGAATCTGGTTTCACTCCTCGCTGAGTCCATGTGTTCATCTCCTTCATCCTTCATGTGTTCATCTCCTTCATCCTTCATGTGTTCACAAAATGGTGAACTTGCTGCATCCTTTCATACCCAATCATGATGCTCTCACCTGTGACCAATCAGCCTGTTTACCTGTGGAATGTTCCAGACAGGTGTTTTTGGAGCGTTCCACATCTTTCAGTCTGTGAAACGTGTTGCTGCATCAGATTCACAATAAGCAGATATTTACAGAAATCAATGAAAAACACAAATATATAAATGAGATATGTTGACTTTGAGCTGATTTCAGGTCAGTTTGTGTCAGAGGATCAGATCAGCTGATCACTTCCTGTTTGATTTACATTTTATCTTCAAACTCCTAAACGACCTGCAACCTTCCTCTGTGTGTGTGTGTGTGTGTGTGTGTGTGTGTGTGTGTGTGTGTGTGTGTGTGTGTGTGTGTGCGTGTGAGAGACAGTCAGGATGAACACACACAGTATAGAAATCTATAAACTGTGAAATATTGTGACACACACACAGACACACATACAACGACTAGAAATCACCAAACACGAACATCAGCCATTAATCTCTCTGTGCCCATAAAGACAGACTGAATACATAATACACAGGTGTGTGTGTGTGTGTGTGTGTGTGTGTGTGTGTGTGTTAACCTGCCTGGTTAATCCTGAGTGTGTTTGTCCCCTGCGGAGATGAACTAAAGACAACAAGCTGGAACGCCTGACTTCTGCACAGGAGGTCAATACACACACACACACACACACACACACACACACACACACACACACATTAACTACCCCCCTCAAACACAAACATGGACATGTTGGACATGTGGGACAAGTAATTCACCCCTAACACACACACATCAGTCTACAGTACCTGCTCTAACTTACATTCTGTGTGTGTGTGTGTGTGTGTGTGTGTGTGTGTGTGTGTGTGTGTGAGACCGGCTGTTGGACTCGTGCTGCTAAGCTTCCTTTACGTCCACAATGGCGGCCTGCTGGGAGCTCAGGGCCAATTAAAGCCCTGAGAGAGAGAGAAAACACCTCCAGGCCTCTGACCTCGCTCGCCCAGAGCTCCCATCA
>NC_135080.1:577500-585000 GCF_051107435.1 Chaetodon auriga | reverse complement strand
CAGCACAACCAGCAGCAGCCAATCAGGTCGAAGAGGAGACGGACACACCTGGCAGGTTTAAAGGGTCACAGACTCGTGTCCTCCTTCAGTCTGTCCGTCTGTCCGTCTGTCCGTCTGTCCACTGTCTGTCCACTGTCTGTCCATCTGTCCGTCTGTCCGTCTGTCCACTGTCTGTCCATCTGTCCGTCTGTCCGTCTGTCCACTGTCTGTCCACTGTCTGTCCATCTGTCCGTCTGTCTGTCTGTTTGTCCATCTGTCCGTCTGTCTGTCCGTCTGTCCACTGTCTGTCTCTGAAGGAAGACGCACTTTTACTTCAGTGAAAGTATCAATACAGCAGTACTCAAAATACTAAATACTCAAAACTTACTTCAGTACATGTACAGAAGTAATATCAGCTTGATGTATTTAAAATATCAAAAGTACTCATTCCACGGAACGATGGCCAACGTAAGGGTCGGGCCCCTCCGAAGGGTCGGCAGACCAACCTGAGGGGTCGTCTCATGATTAAAGAAGAAAAACAAAGTTCTGATACACAAACACGTTTGCAGCTGGAGTGAAATATTGATCAACTGATCAGTTATTGGAATGACTGCACTCACTGATCATGACAGTCTGCGTCAGCACATCAGCTGCTGCTGCACTTTTCTGTGGGGACCAACACTTAGTATTCAGAGTGTGATGCTGCTGAAGTTTCTTATAGGAGACACACACACACACACACACACACACACACACACACACACACAGTGACAGTAAAGGCCGCCCGACCTTGATGAGTTGCTGGACTGTGTCCTGTTAGAGGTTCGATCCCCATGATGGACGCTGCTGTCAACAACTTGCTGCTGTGTGTGTGTGTGTGTGTGTGTGTGTGTGTGTGTGTGTGTGTGTGCGTGCGTGTGTGTGTGTGTGTGTGCTTGTGCATTTCCAGCAAACACAACAGAGCACAAACATGATCACAACAGAAAGATTACCACAAAATGAGTGAGTGCTTAAAGTACACATGTACTACTGTGTGTACACAAAGACGCACACGCAGATGATCGAGCGTGTTTGTGTGGAATGTGAGTGACGTCAGGGACCCTCGGAGGATCAGGGAGGAGTCAAAGTGGTCTTTGTCTGGACACTGTTCCAGAATCCTCGTCTCCAAGACGTTTTCCAGGAGATGATGGGATGGTCAGCGGCTCTTCAACTGTCCGTCTGAGCTCTTGGCTGATGTCGTGTTGAGGTTGTGAGCGTACCTGTGCAGGTAGCAGGTGTTGTCGTCTAAGTGTTTGTCGTCTGTCGGTCTCGATGTCATCGGCCTCCTGTCTGATTTCTGTGCTCGTGTTTTTAGGTTTACTTTAAAAGAAAAACTTTATGATGTTTGCAAAGCTCAGGGGGCGGGACTTCACCTGTCCATCAAACATTTGCTGGGACCGAAACGTGGACGAGGCCACCGTCAGCCGTCGCCTCACGTCAAGCTGCCGCCTTCATCTTCTGCCAGGAGCCGCCAACCGCCTGCCGACACGCCGATTACAGCATGTGTTTACTCTGAAGCTCGCCGACTTTTCAGCGTGCACCTTTTCAAACTGTCACGTCTCCACGAAACAGATACGACGCGCCAACGTCAGATTACCAGACAGGCGGAGATCGTGTTTCTTTAAGTACAGACACTAATGTCGGATTATCGCTGAGACACCTGACGTCTGAAAGTGTCTTCGAAGTGTTTCAACAAGCACACACTCTAAAAAACACTGAGTCAAAATGGACCCGCTGTGGGGTCAACGAGGCACCGGCAGGAGTCTGAGCTAGTTTGACTAAAAACGTCGATCCTGAAGTACATCCTGGTACCTTTGTTTACGTTCAACACAAACTCCCATAATCTTAGCCCAGTAAAAGTGTCAGAAATCTATTTTTTGACTTATTCTGATTATTGATTGTTCAAGCTTTCTGTTGGCTGCTGTTCTGGCCAATGGTTCTGGGTGAGATCGTCCCGGTGCTGTGTGGGTGCTGCGTAGACCCCAGGCTGGTTCTGTTTTGACTCGCGTGTCAGCGTGCAGAGTGGTTCCACGTCACCGTGACAGATGTGGAAAGCTGAACTGCTGTCAGTGGAGTCAGTTTGTCCGTTTGAAGGCGTCAGAAAACAGATTATTCAACCTGAAACTGACAGTCAGGTAGTTTGGCTCAGGTTTCACCCGTGAGGAACCGAAAGGAGTCGACAGCAAAACATTACGTGGATTTTTAATTCAGATTAAGGTGGAGCGAGAATAAACATGAGACCACGGCCTGTTCTCTACAAGGTCTCTGACGGGGTTCACTGGGTGGTGCTGGAGGATTTGAGAAGGCCATTGAGATGAAGTTCTACATGTTTTGTTGAGGTTCTGTAAAGGTTTTACATGGCATTGAGGGGACGTTCTAAGGGCTTTGAAAAGGTCTTAGGAGTCTCTACTTGTTCTTGGTTAGATTTCAGCCTGTGGGAGGCCAAGAAACACAGAGGGATGTCTGAGGATTTCTGCGTTCAAGGGTGTCTGAAGACAGTTTAGAAGTCTATATATTGCATGGGTCATTATCAAAGTTTCAGAGGTTCTTGGTGAGGTCCAGGGTGTTTCTGGTTTTGCACAGGTGTTACTAAGGAGGCTTATTTTAGGAATCCATTAGAGAGCTTATGGGTTCTTGAGGTAATCCCAAGGGATCCTTTGGACATCACTGGTGTTGCTGAAAAGGTTTTGTGTGTTTTTGAGGGGTTCAGGAGGTTCTTGGGGTCCTGGGGATTTCTGGCGTTCCCTTCAGGGAGGTCTAAATTCTTTGTTTAGATTTCATGATTTCTAGTGGGGAACCAGGGGAAGCAGAGAAAATTCCAAGGATTTACTGAACTGAAATGGAATTTCTCCTTCAGGAGACTAATAAAGGCATTCTGATTCTGATTCTGATTACGTGAAAGGGTCCCCATGAGGCTTCAATAGTCCCTGAGGAACGGTAGGTGCTTCCTGATGCTTCAGAAGTTCTTGACATGTGATACAGAGCTTCCTGATGGAATCGAAGGGTTATGAAGAACATTTAAAGGACTGAATGGCTTCCAAGGGTTCATGAAGAGATTTCCGGAGTTTTCTAGAAGAATTCAGGATTTCTTGTCAAGATTCTGGTTCTCAGATGTGCAACTTCTTTTTATAATTCATTTATAATAGAGAACATGTTTAGATTTCTTCCTTTTTGAAGAAGAAGAAGAAGAATCAGAGGGACAATCCCCTTTATTTGTCACACAGATACGTCCATGCACACACACGCCATTAACTGGTGAAATTTGTCTTCTGCCTTTAACCCATCCTGGTCGTCCTTCCTCCACGGCAGACCAGGAGTGGTGGGCTGCCATCCGACCGGCGCCCGGGGACCCAGTTCCTTTTGTCACCATAAAACAGGTTTTGCGTTGGCAGGGAATCAAACCCGGGTCAACTGCTCGGAAGGCAGCTATGCTAACCACCATACCACCAAAGCTGATGCTCAGCTTTTTACTTCGAGCAACGCTGACGCTCAGCTTTTTCATTGGTTGTGGGTTATTTAGAGCATAGCGGTGAGGAGCTGGTTGTAGGGGCCCCTGGAGAAGTTTAGCTGAGGGCCCCAACAGACTCTGGAATTGCCACTATTGGTTCATTAGAGTTCCTTTGGATGAGGGGGTGTTTTTGAGGAGATATTGAAGCAGGTTCAGGGTATCTTGATAAGGTTCTCAGGGTTCTTCAAGACATTTTGTGGCCATGAACACTGAAGTGTTTGTAGGGGTTTCTTAGAGGAGGTTCTAGAGGTTCCTGATGAGGTTCTAGCAGTTTACTGTCCTTCTTCTTATCAGTAGAATCTCTCTGCTCTTCCTCTTCTCCATCTTGTTCTTCCTCTTTGTTTCTTTTCGTCTAATAAGTTCACTGTTACTACGTTACATCGTAGAACGTGATATTACTTCAGTTTAAAGCAGGTTGAAACTGTATTTGACTGAAACTGATTTCATGTGGTCTCATCTGGTTTTGATGCTGCACTGAAGCTTCTTCTTCTCCTGTGCTGCCACCCTGTGGTTACACGTGGAACTACAGGGGGAAATGTCAGTGATACTTTATTCTCAGTGGTGTCCTTTCTTTCTTTCTTTCTTTCTTTTTTCTTTTTTCTGTCTTTCTTTTTTCTTTCTTCCTTCTCTTTTCTTTCTTTCTTTCTGTCTTTCTTTCTTTCTTTCTTTCTTTCTTTCTTTGTTTTTGCTTTGAAGGTTTTTCATTTTGTGGTCGTCTCGAGTAGGTGTAACACCATGTGATGACTTGTGAAGTTATGACGTACCCTTCCTTCATTATTCAGCAGAGCAACACTTTTAACACTCGAGTGAAATGTGGAAATGTTATCATTAGTTTAGACTTCTGGTCCTTCAGGTTGAAGGTTTGATTCCCTGAGCAGCTCAAAGGAAATCAAAGTTCTGCTCATTGAGGTTTTACTGCAGCTTGTCCAGGACACACAGACTCTCAGGGGATGCTGGGAAAGTGGAAGAAAGGTGTGTTTTCTCTGTGCCGATAGGCTGCTGCTCTTTGTTTGTTTACTCAGTAATGAGCCAATCACATGGCTCATTGCCACACACACACACACACACACGGTGATGTGAAGTTGTCCTGAGGGTGGTGCTGGAGGATTTACGTCCTCTTAGAGCAGTGTTGCAGCAGCTGATGGCTTTCACAGCTTTTGGGTGGTGTTGGTGTGTGTGGGACTGGTCGACTCCCGCTCACAAGCAGGACCAAGAGGGAGCTCCGGCAGGTTAGAGACCCTGGAAACCGGGAATCCCACCACCGCAGCCCAGCCCACCGACACCCCCGCCGGCTGTATGTGTTAAAGAAATCTGTCTTTTCCGACGGCCCGTCCAGCATCCAGCAGCTTTCATTACCACAGACACACAAAACAAGCGCTCCTCAGTCTGCAGAGAGTTCATTATGCTTGTTTCCGTCTGTCGACCACATCAGCTCTCCTGGAGCTGAGCTGAAGGAGGATGTGTTCAGAGAGGTTAAAGGTGTCCATGGAAACTCAGCACAAGATCAAATTCATATGATCTATAATTCATGTTCAGCTGTTTGGAGGCTGTTAGTGAGTCGGTTCAGTGTTGAGAGGGTGGGGGCCTCTGAGCGGTGGTGGAGTTCCAGACAGACCAGCACCTGAAAAGACCTCCATGTTCAGTCTCAACCAGCATCGACCTGCAAAAGCAGGAAAAACCTCAGGCGACCCTGCATTAGTGCCTCACTGCCCTGAAGGACCAAGTCCAGTCCGGAAGAAGAACTCGGATCTTTTCCTTCAATAAAAGTTGTAAAATCACCGCGTAGAAAAACTCTGATACGAATGAACGTTATCAAATAAATGTAAAAGGTCTGTCAGCATCACGAGGGGATGGACCGTTCACAACAGGGTTTTCATGGTACCCAGTGTGGACTCTGCAGGAAGGGGGTCTTTATTTTTGGAGAACAGCTTCCTGCTGCACCTGAAAACAACGCTATGAGACTCTGAACCAGAACAGTCCAGCAAGGCGTCGTGTTGATCAGTGGGATCTGAAGCACAGAGAGTTAAATCTCAGCTTTCAGTGTGAACCAGACTGAGTAAACAGAGACGTCCAGGGGAATCCTGCAGGCTTGATTTGGCCGCCAGGAGCTTCGCTCACAAGATGTGAGTCATCTGATCTCTGTGAATCATCAGGTGTGTTCGCCAACCGGAGCTTTGCATCATGACTGCAGAGTCAGCAGGACGGTGGACTGACAGGACCAGAACAACCGGAGGGTTCATGGCCCAAATCCTGCAGGGACACCACTGAGCAGCACTTTGTCTTCCTGACGTCTCCTCATTGAGCGCAGATGAATCTGCTTTCTTAGGAACTGTAGAGGGGTGAAGTGACTTCCAACAGTAACTCAAACACAGGATTACAGGAGTCCGGATCATTTGCAGGTCTCTGTTATGACCATCAGCTACAGTGTGACTCCATCCAGACCTGTGAAATCAGAGCTGATTCACTCCTCAGTGACTCCTCGTCATCTTACCACATCGACGAGCTTCTCCAGCAGCGTCCAGTCGTCGCAGGCGTTCCGCTGAGTTCTGGATCATTAGTCCATCACATCCACCCATAAACCCTCATCGGCGCAGATGTCTGAACCCTCACTATCGAACCTTATAAGTCTGCTCTGGGAGCAGATCTACGGGGTTTATCCTGTGGGGACTGAAACCAGCTGACTGTGGCTCAGTGTTGGACATTTGTAAACCAGTTTTTGAGGACTGGGTCCTGGTTGCAGGACTTCGGACTCTGATTCATGTTCCAGCTTGAATTTCAACAGCAAACTGTTAAAAGTCTGTCTCTGAATGGACGGATGTCCAACTGACCCCGAGTCCACACCAGCACTCGAACCTTGGCTGTGCCCGAGCATCTTGTCAGCCATGTTGGCTCTGCAGGTCCTCTCCACGGTCACTGCTGTGGGTGACTGTGTTGTCCCTGTTGCCACGGTGACGTTACAGAGCCAAAGTCATGACTCACCTGTAGCTTCGTGAACTTCTCACCTGAACAGCAGGTCATGTGAGTTTAAACTGTACCGAGAGTTCAAGCTCCTGATTCACGTCCGGCCTCAGCAGCCAAGTCAAACCTCTGAGAACACGACGGTCAGCTGCAGTGGTGGAAAGTAACTGAGTACTACACTCAGGTACTTGTACTACACTTTTTAAAATGAGCTCCACCTCAACCAACTCCAACAGGAACATCCTGCTGAGACATGAACGAGGAGCGACCTCTGTCGGAGTGTTTGGGGTCAAAGGTCACCTTCGTTGACCCTCTCTGGTCTTTGTCTCTTTATTAGTTTTGGTCTCTCTGTCTGTCGTGGCTGTGAGACGTGTGTGTGAGGTGTGTGTGTGTGTGTGTGTGTGTGTGTGTGTGTGTGTGTGATAATCAGTTTTTCTGCTTCTACTTTATTTAAACCCATGTCCTCTGTTCCCGTAGCAACAGTGAGGGAGGGTGAGGCGGGGTGGTCGGGGGTCACATGACATCACCTGGAGCGGCGGTCAGCGGCGGTTTCCCCTCATTATTAGCGCGTTAGCTGCAGGTGTGTTTTCTCAATGACCAATCCTCCACCCTGACAGAGGCTGGACGGAGGGACGGAGCGAGGGATGGACGGAGGTCGTCCGGCCTCAGGGGGACGCCCAGCCCGGGACGGGGCCTCATTGTTGCCCCTAGCAACAGCAACACAAAGAAAAAAGTCCTCCAGAGTCCAGGTGCAAACGTTCAGCAAACTGGATCACACTGGATCACACTGGATCAGGGCGTGACCTGGGACACACTGCAGGGACATGAGTCCCTCTGAATGTCCTCTGTGGATCAGAAAGCCTCAGTCTGGATGAGCAGCTGCTGACCAATCACAGAGCTGACAGCTGTGATGTCATCTTCCCGCCAACATGGAGGAGCCTGATGAATGTAGGTGATGCTCTTAATCCCGCCCACAAAGCTCTGATTGGCACGGTCAGTCAGCTCAACACCTGAAA